>NC_141145.1:72661012-72961846 GCF_053477565.2 Lygodium microphyllum | reverse complement strand
TACTTTCATTCTCACACTCTTCCAGTCTATTCCATTGGGTGTCGTGCTTCACTCTGTCTCTCATCTCTCACACTCTCACACTGTCTACTGCACTCTCAGTTGCACCTCGATCCTCTCACCCCCTCACATTTGGTATCAGAGCTCAGCTCTGAGCTCAGCTCCTGTCTGCAGTGTGCAGTCCCGAGCCACCTGTACGAGCGCCCTGTACCTGCGTGCTGCCGCTGCACCTGCAGGCGCCGCCACCTCAGCCCAGCGTGTCCTCTGCCCTGCGTCTGCCCAGCGTGCCCCTGCGCCTGCCAGTCCGCCAGCGTGCAGCTCCAGCCGCCAGCGCGCCACCCTCCAGCTGCAGGCGCAGCCTTCTCTGCCCTGCGCGCCACTTGCAGACGCCCTCGGCGCCACCTGTACCTGCGCGCGCTCTGCCCAGCGCGCCACCTGTCCGCTGGAGGCACCGCCTACTTCGCCAGTGCGCCACCTGTACCTGCGCGCGCCCTGCCCAGGGCGCCACTGGCCTGCATGAGACATCTGTCTGCAGGCGCCGCCTCCTGAACGTGCAGCAGCCCGCCACCAGGTTCGCCGCCCTGTTCCTGTGCGCAGACGTTGCCTCCAGATTCGCGCATGTCGTCAGTCAGGTGCAATCATTGTGTAGAGGTAACATTTTGCATTTTTTATTTCAAACACAGGAGTTCGTGCAGCAGCAGGATCAGTTTTCTGCATTGGGACACGTGCTTGTGTCTGTGACATAGAGACATTGAATGCACATTCTGGGGTATTTGTGACAGAAATTTTGGCAGAAATTTTGGGGATTTTGACATTACAGTGTTGCTGAGCACTGTTTGCACCTTGGGAAGCGTGCATTAAAGACAGTTTTTGACAGAGTACACCATTGTACATTAATTGCAGAAGTGTGCTTGCTGCAATTTCTGGAAATTTGCAGATTTCCAGCCGTTACTGCTTTGACATTGTTCATTTGTCTTTGGAAATTTGTCATCATGGCAAATCAGGGAGGTGATGTATTTACCTATGTATCCAAGGAAGACAGATTGGATGGAAACAATTATTCACTATGGTCATTCATGATGAAGAATGTATTAGTGGCTAAGAATTTATGGGATTATGTCAGTGGAGAGGAAACTCGACCGGGAGTTGTAGCTCCTGTTACTCCTCCTCCTCAAGGGACAGGTGGACAACGGGGACCTCAGTCCGCTCCACCTCAGCCACTTCCTCCAAGAACTGCAGCTCAAAAAGCTTGGGATACACGTGATGCACAGGCTTTGTGGCTGATTGCTTTGGCAATTCAGCGGTCCATCATCCCTCACATTCGTTCAGCATCTTCTTCACGAGATGCATGGCTGACTTTGGAGCATATGTTTGCAGGAAAGAATGAGACTCGAATCTCTTTCTTGAAGAAAGAGTTAGAGACTTTGAAGATGAATGAGGGTGATTCTATGTAGGATCACTTGAATAAGATTCAGGACTTGAGGGAGCAGCTCATGAATGTAGATGAGTACTTTTTGGATGCACAGTTGATATCCACCACCTTGAATTCCTTACCTCCTTCGTACTTGTCTTTTCATACTGCATTGAACCTCACCATGAGGATTGCTGAGCACCCACTCACTTTTATTCAGCTAGTTAGTTTGCTTCTAGAGGAGGAACAAACAAGGAAAAATAGTGGTGTGGATGCTATAGTCTCTGAGTAGGCTTTTGTGGCAAGACAGAAAGGCAAAAACAGCAAGGTGAAAAATGCTCCACAGAGTTCTGGTACTTGTGGCACATCACAGAATCAGACACAAGGGGGGATGTAAGATAAAAAGGGAAAATGTCATTATTGTAAGAAGCCAGGCCACTATATCACTTAGTGCAGGAAGCGCATTGCTAAAGAGAAGAAGGAGTCAAGAATGTCTGTTTCTACTACTTCCACTGCTAGTGAGTCCGCGTCCTTTGTTGTAGACAGGGACTATTGTTTTTACACTTGCAGTTATGACATCTCTTGGGCTGATAGAGCACTTAGCTCTACAGAGGATGTTGACACTTGGTTCTTTGACAGTGGTGCTTCTAGGCATATTACATCTCGCAGAGATTTGTTTGCTTCAGTTAGTGCACCTCCCGTTGGGAAATCTGTACAGTGTGCCAATAATGCATCATACCCTGTTCGTGGTATTGGGGAGATTCAGCTCACAGCCATTGACGGCTCTATTCTCCGCTTGCAGGATGCTTTGTTTGTGCCTGGAATCAAGAAGAATTTGCTATCTATTTCTTCTTTGGCACGTTGTGGTTTGCAGGTCACATTTGATGATGACCGTTGCATGGTTAGAGATAAAGAACACATGACTTTGGTCTTGACAGGATCTTTGTGTCATGGTTTATATGAGTTGGATGCTCTTTCAGTAGATCAGTCGGCATGCTTGACATCCACTCTTACTCATGCTATGATACAAGCGGAGTTATGGCATGCTCGTTTGGGGCATGTAAACTTTGGCAGCTTGATGCTTTTGCAGCGTACTCAGATGCTGGATGGCTTACCTCTCTTGGAGAGACCTCTTGAGCACTTATGCGAGGGATGCATTTTGGGGAAAATGCATCGTTTCTTTCGCCGTGATGTTGCTTTCAGAGCAACAACCAGATTGCAGTTGGTGCATTTAGATGTTTGTGGGCGTATGCAAACAATGTCATTGGGCGGTTGTTATTATTTTGTGACATTCATTGATGACTTTACATGTTTTTGCTGGGTCTACTGTTTGAAAAAGAAGTCAAAAGTGTATGATGCATTTTTGGCTTTCAGTGCACTTGTTGAAAATCAATCTGGATGCAAAATTAAGACTCTCTGTTCGGACCGAGGGGGGGAATACACGTCCTCTATGCTGAATTCTTTTTTGAAGCAGAAAGGCATAGTCCATCAGTACACTACTGCCTATACTCCACAGCAGAATGGGGTAGCAGAGAGGAAGAATCGGTCACTCATGGAGATGGCCAGATGTATGCTGAAGGCAAAGAGCTTGCCTCATAGTTTTTGGATGGAAGCAGTCATGTGTGCTTGCCGTATTTTGAACAGATGCCCTACCAAAGCCTTGAAGACCATCACACCTTTTGAGGCTTGGAACAGCCGTAAACCTTCTGTTGGCCACTTCCGTACCTTTGGGTGTCTTGCCTATGCCCATATTCCACAGGTACTTAGAAAAAAGTTGGACAACAAGGCTGTTAAGTGTATTTTTATGGGATATAGCAGTGAGAGCAAAGGCTACAGACTCTATGATCCCATTACAAAGAAGGTTTTTGTCAGCAGGGATGTTGTTTTTGATGAAAAATCAGAATTATCCTTGGCTGGTTTGGACACATATCAGGCTGCCCGTGATGTTTTTGAAGGGCTGCTGCCCATTACTTTTGGTGATTCAGTTGGAGCTTCAGAAAACGAACCTAATGTTCAGCCAGCTGCTCCTATGGAAAGTGCAGAAATTCAGCCATTGGCTAATCGGAATATTTAGCATAATGCTGAAACTGAAATTCAGCAAGAGCTTGCACACAGTCAGGAAGCTAGATAGTTACCTAGATGGTATTTGCAGACTATGCAAGATAGTCCTTTGGATGCACCCATGGCTGGTCGTACTAGAAGACAAACTCATTTGCATGATTCAGCACATACCATGGAGTTTGTTATGGCAGCAAGTACTTTTGATAATGAAGAGCCTGAATGTTTTGAGGATGCACAACACAGTGTGCATTGGATGGCAGCAATGCAAGTTGAATTAGATTCTATCACTAAGAATCAAACTTGGGATTTGGTGTCTTTGCCATTTGGAAAGAAAGCCACTGGAACGAAATGGGTCTACAAACTGAAAAGGAAAGTAGATGGATTCATTGATAAATACAAGGCACGGCTACATACGCACAGAAAAAGGGCATTGACTATGAGGAGACATTTGCTCCTACTTCTCGTATGACGACCATCAGGTCTATGATTGCTTTGGCTGCACATTATGGTTGGACAGTGCATCAGCTGGATATCAAGACTGCATTTTTACATGGGGAACTTCAGGAGAAAGTTTATGTACAGCAACCCATTGGTTTTGCAGTTGAAGGCTCAAAACATTTGGTATGCAAGCTCAAAAAGGCACTATATGGTTTGAAACAAGCTCCTAGAGCTTGGTATGCAAAAATAGATGCTTTCTTCATGCCCGCACGAAACACATTGAGATCCATTATCACTTTGTCAGAGAGAGGCTACATGCAAGTGATATCAGCCTTGTCTATTGTCCTACCATCAGTAATGTGGCAGACATCTTCACCAAAGCTCTTCCTCGTGACAAATTTGAAGCATTTCGCGATGCTTTAAATTTGATATCCTTTGGTGGCGGATGATCCTTGTACTCTTGATCACTCTTCACTCCAGGGGGGTTTGTTGGGTATTTGACTCACGCCTCACTTACGCCTACGCTCATATGGGAGTGTCAGTGATCAGTAGGACACTGGGGCACTTTTTACTCTCGGTAGGAGAGGTTTTTTCCCCCAGACTTAGTCTTATTTTCGTATGTGCTTATGTGCTTATGTTACACACTTATGGGCACTTACCGTATTCGGGTGTGAACACCCCCTACAACCCTAAGGTTTAAGGGTTGTACTTTGTACTTTCATTTTCACACTCTTCCAGTCTATTCCATTGGGTGTCGTGCTTCACTCTGTCTCTCACACTCTCACATTGTCTACTGCACTCTCAGCTGCACCTCGATCCTCTCACCCCCTCATAAGATGGATTTTTGATGATGCATGGATGACTGTGTGTCACAAAACAATTAAGGCCTAGAGTTATCATTGAAAGTCATGCTTCTCCGTATGCAGGACTTAGAGGTATTGATGCCATGGTCAAGGCAGTGGAGCATTTCTTTTTTTGGCAAGCTTTGAGATATGATGTAGAACAGTTTGTTAAGACATGCATCATATGCCGGAAGGTAAAGCATGATAGGCAAAAGATGCCAGGTTTGTTGTAGCCCTTGCCTATTCCAAATAGGCCTTGGCAGAGCATTGCAATGGACTTTATTTTTGAGCTTCCTAAGACACCTAGAGGGAATGATAGGATATGGACTATCATTTGTAGGTTTAGCAAATAAGCCCATTTCGTTTCGGTGAGGAAGAAAATAAAGGTTGATCATATGGCACAATTGTTTTTGCAGCACATCTTTAAATATCATGGTATGCCAGAGTCGATCATTAGTGATCGAGACCCCCAGATGACTGGTTTATTTTGAAAGGGCTTGTTTGAGAATATGGGTACCATACCGAAATTCTCATCATCCTTTCATCCGCAAACAGATGGTTAGTTTGAGGAAGCAAATTCCACAGTGTTAGATGTTTTGAGATGCTATGTTTTAGACCACAAGACTCAGTGGGAGCAGTATTTGCCCTTGGTTGAGTTTGCTCACAACAACACGATGCATAGTTCTACGAGCAAAGCTCCATTTGAGGTGGTAAAGAGTGGTAAGAAAGTACCCCCTATTTTGCACACAAAAGATAAGATCTTTGAGTTTGATTGCTATGTGGAAAGCATGGATGCAGCTTATTAGAAGGTTAAGTATAGGTTTCAAAGATCACAGGATAAGCAAAAGAGAGCAACTGATTGTCATAGGCGTGCTTTGCACTTTGCTGTAGAGGGCGATTATGTATTGTTGCGAATTGAAAAGGCACGGCTGAAAAAGATGAAGGGCAAAGAGCAATTGTATCCAAAGCTGTCTACGAGATACTATGGGTCCTTCCAGGTGTTGGAGAAGATCAGCGATGTGGCATACCGGCTGAAATTACCTCCACATTGGCGGATACACAATGCCTTTCATGTCAATTTGTTGAGGCCTTTTCATGGTGATGTGCTAGAGGATATGTCTGCTGAAATTTAGCTTGAGGTTGAGGAGCTAGATGAGATTTTGGTACCTGAGCATATTTTGGCACATAAGGAAAGAAAGATCAAAGGTAAAGTTTCCAGGAGATACTTGGTGAAATTTCAGAATTATTCGCCAATGGATGCCAAATGGATGGAAGAGGATGACTTTGCATACCATCCTCAATTGTTGCAGCTTTACCTAGATGTCTTTCAGTTAGAGCCGACTTTAGTTCGCGGGCTCCATCAAGTTCACCAAAGCAAGGGTCCGGAGTATTGCCTGATGCTCAAGGGAGAGGTAGCACTTTCCCTCCTCCAGTTATGGATAGCTCTCGTATGTAGTGGATCTTGGATGTATTCAGCATGCGCTGACAATATGTTTTCCATGAGGTCATTACTTAGTGTATTAGTCACCGTGAGATGTATGTAGATGAGTATAAGTTTCATCCGGGCACTAGAACTATACTTTTGCATCAACTTTTGATCAATTTGGCATGAATTTTGCCTCAATTTTGAGACAAATTCTAATCAGTTTCAACTCACTTTTTAGATCAGCTTGAGAACCGTTCATGGTCACTTTTTGGATCAGTTTTGCATTAGTTTTTACTTTGATTGTTGGTCAATTCTTGCAATGAGTTTGTGATTTGTTTGGAATCACATTTGCAACAGTTTGTGACCAGTTCTCAGATCAGCAAGTGATCAGTTTATGATTAGATTATGCTCAGTTTTCAATGGTTCACATCTAGTTCCATGGACAACAATATATGTTATGATGCCATTGATGTTTTAGCCATGGTTTATGCTTGGTTATACTATGCTATGGTTTGGTTTTGCCGGATGAGTTAAGCTCATGAGAAATAGACATGTCATATGATAATCTGACAATGTTTTTGAGATTCTTTGTGAGTCTTATGTCATGTTATGGCAATTTTCAGCATATGTTGGACATATGGAATGGTTGAATATCAGTGCGCAATGTTGTGTTGACTATCATGCCCTATAGAAATTCCAGTGTAGTACTTTGCTTTTGATGCATTGGGCAGTGCAATGGAGGACAATTGCAAGGATTTCAAGGGGGAGGGTTGTCATGAGGACATGTATTTTTGACACCTCACTTAATATGTGGATTAATTTTTAATCACATGGTTAAGTAAATGTTGCACATGTGAGGTGTAACTGGGGTTAGAGTAAATTTACGAGCTCGGGATCTGAGGAAATCACGGGATGTCAAAGGCAAAAGTTGCTATAAGTTATGCCGCACAGGTACTTGGTGGTATCTGGTGCCAGTTGTTGGCCTAGGTCATTCATTTGGTATTAAGCGTCAGTTGGTGATACTAGAGATGTTGAGTGTAATGATACCCAACGCCCATCTTATGGTCAAAGATGGCGTAGAGACACTCGGGAATGGAAGTTGCGTAGCCAATTTAATTATTGGCCAGTCAGATTATTTTTCAGGGCATTGAAATAATTATTAGATTAATTTTCAGTATTTAAAGATTGAAAATTAATATTTGAGAGAGGCATTTTTAGTGTATTCAACCTGCAAGAGAGAGGGAGGTGATGATGTTGGTCTGATTTGCAGCCATTGGAGGACCTTCTAAGGTAGCCAGGGGCTGGAGAAGACCAATCAACAGTAGGTGACAGCATCTACAGGCTGATGAGACAGGGAAACAATAGTAAATGACTGATTTTCTTCAGTTCTTTGCATCTATAAGCTGTTGTGGCAGGGTAGCAGCTGCATTTGATTGATTTTCAGTCATTCTTCGCAACAAAACTCTGAATTTTCTCTCTCATCTCCCAGCCATTTTACAGCCTTGCTCCAAAGATCTTGCATTTGGAACCCTTCGAGCTTGAGAAATTGCAAATTTCTCTATTGTAAACCCTAATTTACAGCAGAAATTAAGGTTTATAGCAGCCTCAGTAAGTGTGTTAGAAATTGGAAGCTCTAAGACTTGGATTTTTCAGGGTTGAAGATGATTTTCAGCTAAATTTAGGTGAAGGACTTGCCAGCCATTGAATTTGGGGCATTTCCATCGTCCATGAAGTGGGTGAAGGCCAATTAAGTGCCCGAAGTAAGGGGCAAAATAGATTCAAGACTTGCTGGTCACTTTGGACAGCAAGGGGAGTTGAAATATCGAAAGGGATTGGGAGAATCCCATTGTAAATCAACTTCTTCTTCAATAAAGCTAAAGAAATACCGAAAGGGGCGCCAATTTGTATTTTCAGATTTGCATTACCACCCATCCACGGAAGGAAGACTGGTTTCACTTCCAACAACGAACTACCTCATATGAGAACTGGCAAGGGTCAAGTTAGGGTTTCTATTGTTGAATAAGTTTCCACAAGCCTTGGGAATCCAAAATACACCACATCAAATTAGACCAAGTGATAAAGTTAGACCCATTGAAACAAGTCTTGTCTATAAACGGATGCTTGGCAGATGTAGATGGATGGATGGTTGGAGGAGGTGGGGGATAGGTGGGTGGCATGGGATATAGGTAGGGGTAACTAGCTGCTATTTGACGCATCGAAAGTGCTTGTCATGGTGACTCCAGAGGTGTGACCCAAAGGAGGTGACTTATTGGTTGTGTGGTCTTGATGTTGAAAAGGTGTAGGTTGGCTCCACAGCATGAAACCTAGGACCCAATATCAATTAGTGCCAAAGGCAAAAGTTGTAATAAGTTATATCAGAGAAAGAGATTAATCTCTGCTGCAATCCCTAATTTACAGCAAAATGTAGGAAACATCAAGAACTTACGTTACGCTATATGAATGATATGTATGCTATTATCATGTGGGTCTTGTAGTGTAGTGAGTGAATGCCTCAGTTCTCAAAGGGTTAAGAGTGTGCTACCAAGCATTATTTAGCCTAAGATGCATTTGCTTTGATCCTTGATTCATTTTTTCCTTCAGGCTGGCTGACCTCAAAAACTTAATATCTGTTGGATTATGGCTACGGGGTAAATTGCGAGCATTTTCCTGAATTGGTCTGTGTAATGACATGCTGCTTTGCTGTCCTTAGCTGAGAGAGCAGAGGATAAGACAACAAAAGGAGCGTGAAGCATTTGCTCTTCATGAAGCTCGGATGGCTGTGGAGAAGATTCGAGAGCTTCATGATAGCCTAGAAGCAGCGGTAACTGTGTGATTGCCTTTTTCCTCTTGCTTTCATAATAATAACGTGGAGATCAGTCTCCTCATGTCAATGGCTTTATCATAACAGAAACTTATGTTGACAGGATGCAGCTTCATCGGAGTTTGCAGAAAAGCTAGGAAAGCAGGCAAGGGCTTTCTTGAAAACACAGAGGCAAATAGAAGAGAAGGCTCATGCGAAATATTTTGAAAAGGAAAAGGAAATGTTCCAAGCGAGTGTTAGAAACATGATGGAAGAAAGTTCAGGTGTACCTCCTCATTTGCTCTCACAACTTGAATCTGGAGATCCAGTCATGCCAATAGCCAGTGATGCTGCACCAAATGAAGTGGACATTGAAAAATTGGCAGAAGCTTCTACATTGAAAGCTGATGGAGAGTTCTCTGGCTCCAGTGACGGCGGACCAATGCAGTCAGATGAAACTCTGAGAGAGAGTTCTTCCTCCCAACAAGCTGTCCTTTCTGAAAGGATGCAGGAAAAGCAAGAGAATTCAGAAGATCTTTCTGTAGAAGCCATTCCAGATGAGCAGGGAGTGGCTGTGCCAAAAAAGAAGATGAAGCCTGCAAAGACAAGGAGTGCAAAGAAGGTTTCTCTTGATCAGCTGAGTCCCAGTGATGATGTTAAAAAGGTTGATATTGAGGCAGTTTCCAATGAGATTCTAGCCCAAATAATCGAAGAAGACATGAAGAAAACAGTGCTTGAAGAGAAGGTACGTAAAGAGCAACTTGACAGAGAGAGGGAAGTTCATGAGCGGGAGATAGAAGCTGAAGCAAGAGCTGAGGTTGAGCGTATGATGAAGGTGTCCCAAGGTTCAAAATGAAGACAAAATTTTTGGCCACAGGTAGATTTCAATATAATAAAATTTTGTCCAGAACATGGCATGGCTTGAAACCAACAGGTTTTTAGGTTGTGTCATTGAGAATCATCCCGGATCCAAGGTTTTCCCAAATAGATCTTGTATCTTCAGGCTTACAAGCTCAAATTTTCAAGGCTCCACTAACGCAAACAATGGTTTAATAATAGATGCTGCCCTTACACTCATCTAGGAGCAATGTTCTTTGAACTGTATTGATGCCAACAAGATGCATGAAAGTCGCAATGTATGGTTATGCCAACCATATATCTTGCTTGATCATTATTTTGAGATGAGGTGCTTTGAGCCATTATCAAGCGATAGTATGATCTTGGGTATCATCGTAGTCGCACACTATCTTGGATACCATGCTCAGACTACTTGGACAAACATTTGTTTACATCATTGGCAGTTTATTTTATGCCCATGGTGAGTCTGTTGTATTCATTCCATGGTAATGTATTTAATTGTGCGCGAACTTATGTATTGAATGTTCCTGTTTCAATCAAACTATGCCCTTGGTTAGGTGTTGTCTTTGTGTCACTATGTTAATGCCAATTAATCAATATAGTATGCAAGACAACAGAATGCATCTCACACTTGTATTTGCTGTTTATCAACTGCTGTCTTGGGAAGAGGACATAGTCCCTTAAATCAAGCTTACCTTATTTCAAAGTTTTGCAAGTAATTTTCTTGTTAAAAATACACAAACATAACTAGGGTAAAACAAGAGTTGTTGTGTTGGATAGTTGTACAAACAGTTCCTAGTGAACTGTTTGCAAATGGAGTTGTGTTTTGCCTTAAAATCGATCTTCTTGTTTTAGATTAGGACTGACGTGGCAATTGGTCCCTTGGAGAAAAAGTTTTGTAAGATACAGAAAATGGTCAAGTCAACCTCTTCCTTTCTTTTCTTTTCAGATGAGGTACATTGAGCCATTATCATGTGATAAAGTGATCTTGGATCCCATTCTCAGATTGTTGATGTTTTTGGTTTTGATGTACCAGACATTTACAGTGTATTGGCATTACCTGTTAGGGTAATAGTTAGTGGATGTTGTCAAATGTGGATGGAGTTTTCCTGTTGAGAATTAGATGTAGTTAACTTGTAGTTAGCTGCAGATGGACTGACAGGATCTTACCACATGGTTTGGTACTTTGAGAGAGAGAGAGAGAGAGAGAGAGAGAGAGAGAGAGAGTTGAGTGTGTGTGTGTGTGTGGACTGAGTCCTGACCCGTGGCGTGAAGATGGACCTGCTGTTTGAATCAACCTAGGGCTGAGCACAACAGACTGTGACGGGAACTGTTGTTCGAATGGGCAGTCACAGGTGCAACATTCACGCTGCCATTCAGGTATGTGATTTATTGCATGAGCATCCAGTCTTGTAGCATATTTGGCGTACTCGGAATGCATTCATTTTTGATTCCGTATCTGGTATCCATGGTCATGTGGCCCATGTTCGTGGTTTAGTGTTATGGCAGATCTCCTCTATGGTCTGAGCTGATCTGGTTCTTCTTGACATTGTTGCTCGTTGGTTGGATATTGTTCGCTCCACTCCAGCTGTCCTTTCTGAGTGACATTTCTATGTTAGAGTTGTGGTAGAATTTCAGTTGTATTTTTTTCTTTGCTGACCTGATGGTCTGATGTAAATATTTTCCACGTAATTCAATTATCTTCACGAAAAAAAAGAGAGGTGTTGGGCCAGACTGGATAGGATCTACATTTGCCAAAGTGATTCTTTTCTTCCTGCAGTCATTAACATGTGGGTGGAATGACATCATGTCTTGTCAGATCATTACCCTTGTCTTGGAAATGAGCCATAGACCTGTTCATGCATTTGAGGCTCTCCTTGCTTGTTTGCCTCTTTGTTTTAACCAATCTTTTCTACAGCAAAATCAGTTTTTGGATGGTGTTCAGCAACTGATTGTTTCTTTTAGCTTGAGGGTTCTATCTGAAGGGATGGAAGCATGGGCTGTTTTTAGGGATAATGCCCGAGCGTTGTCTAGACAATATGGTATTCAACATACTTCCTCTTTACGAGCTGAATTGCAGCATGCCCAATCTTTATTGGCCCATTCATTGTCTCTGTGTCAGTTAGGGGATTCCAATGATGACTTGCTCACATGCTTTGAATGGTGGAAAGGTAGGGTTCAATCTCTTCAGGAAGAGGAATATGCAAAATACAAATTGTTGGCCAGAGCCGAAGCTTACACGATAATAATTGTCAATCCCATCAATTTTTTGCTCGTCTACACTAGAAATATGCCCAAGAAAATATAGTGCGTTTAATGGATAGGCAAGGTGTTATGGTGACTGATCTTGCTTCCATAATTTGGATGAGTGTTGGACTTTTATAGATCCTTATTGGGTCCACAAGAGATTCTTTTTGATACTTTTCACTTTGCTTGCCGATATATTTGTGAGTTGGTTAGTAATCAAGTCAAACCAGAATGGGTGGATTTAATGGACGCTAATATTTCAAAAGATGAAGCGGATAAAGTGTTGTCCCTTTTACCTCGAAGGAAAAGTCTTGACTGGGATGGGTTGCCTAATGAGCTATTTTCAACCCATGTGGAACAACGTAAGAATCGATTAACTCGCATGTGTTAGCAAGTGTGGAATTTTAGTATGATGCCTTCAGACTGGAAGATTGTTGTCATTAGGTTGTTGCCCAAGGTTCTCTCTCCAATCTCTTTGAAACAATGGAGACCCATTTTTGTTATGGGTTCTTTATATAACATCTTTTCCAAAATCATTGCCAATAGATTGCAGAAAGTATTTCCGCACCTAGTTCACCCACGTCAATACGGTTTCATTAAAGGCCGGAATATAATGCATAACATTTTGAATGTTCAACAGGGAATTGACTTTGCCAAAGCTTCAGGCTAGCGGGTTGTTATGCTTCAGCTTGATATTGAGAAGGCATTTGATCATGTTAGTTGGTCATTTTTGCGGCAATTAATGTCTACAATGGGATTCGGTCCTCGTATGGGTTCTCTGGTTGATACCATTAGTCAGGGTGTTGTGGCCTATATTGCACTTAATGGAGGGATTACGAAGGAAATTGCCTTATCTCGGTCTCTTCGGCAAGGCTCTCATTAATTATTGGATAAGTTCGTTGATCAAGGTGAGATAGTTGGCTTGTCTCTTCCTTGTGGTACCCAACTTGTGGGTCAATCTTTGGCAAACGATTCTTTTATGTGCCTCAAGGCTGATCGCACTAATGTTAATCGAGCAATGGTGGCATGGAATCTTTTTGCTTTGGCATCGAGTCTTCATATTAATACTTAGAAATCTACTCTACTCTCCTATACGGAGAATGATCTGCAGGCCTTGGGCTGGCATGTAATTGTGATATCAAGGGGAAATATAACTAGACACTTGGGATATCCTATTAGTGTGGAGGTAGCTCCTTGTGCCTTGCTGGATTGGATGGCCTCTTGGATTCATGATAGGTTCATGTATTGGAAATCTCAAGGTTGGCCTCTATATGTTAGACTTAAAGTTGCTCAATGCATTATGATTATTGTTTTTTTTGCCACTGCTTCCTTGGACTAAGAAGTCCCTTTTGGAATTGGTATAGCCTATTAGATTCATGTTGTGCAAAAAGAAAGGTAATCGTTTGGGACAAGTGTGGATTTCGTGGCAGCATGTGACTACTCCTAAAAGTATGGGGGGTGCAACTTTGTTGGATGTTAACTTGCATATGGCTGCTTTGAGGCTAATCCTTTTGTAGGCTCTATGTGTACAGAGTCATCCTTGGTCAGATATTACTAAATTTTTCATAGAAAAGACTGGCATATCTCATGGTAGCACAGTTATTCATGCTTCCTGGTGGCATGTGCTTAATTCCACGAGGCCTATTAAGATCTCCCAATCTTTTCTCCTTTCTCATTTGATTGCATCCTAGTAGAAGATGTTACGTTTTGCAGTTTGGCACCCTCTTGATATTCGTAAGAAGGAGAATTCGTTGCAAGGAGAAGTATTGGCTTCCTCCAGGTTTTGGATTGGTCGGATAAAGATTTGCAGTGAGACAAGTTTAATTGGATTGCTCATTTGGGGTTGCAGACAGTCCTTGATGGTGTTATTCTTGGGCAACCCCGTCTTTATTCTTTCAGGCGTATTCGTCCGTACTTTCGGGTGCCTCGCGGATATAGTGACATTTGGTCATCCATATAGGACAAACTTCAGAGGTTCTCTCCTTTGCATTTGTTACAATCATTGTATCCATGGCGTGACTAGATGTTTGTGCTTCTTGATGATTTCGAGAAGAGGTCAGCTAATCAGATATATCATCAGATGGTGGAGGCCAAGAGATGTGTCACTAGAAATGTTAATAAATTATGGCATATTCGAGATAGCAAAAAGAAGTGGCAGGAAAGATTTATTGGGGTCTTCCAACTGGTGATGTATTGCGTGCTTGAAAGATCTCTGCTGGTCGTCGTGTATTCTGCACTACATGTGATGAGACATTGCTTCATCTCTTTGTTTCTTGCCCTGTTGCTCGACATATTTTGAGTTTTATTTCCCACGTGTGGTCCTCGGAGACTCAACATCGGATACCAACTCGTTTGTGGATTATGGGAAACATGCCCTCTATGTCTTCTTTGCATTCTGATTATTCCTTCCTTTTCCATTTCCTTAGATGGACAGCCTTGTGGCATATTTGGCGTACTCGGAATGCCCTCCATGCAGACAGGAAACGAGAGCCAGGAGGGTTGGATAGCAACATTGGGGGATAATATATTTATCATTGAGTGGATGTGGGAGGACTTGCAAGAGGTGCACTACAAAGGATGTCTACCAGGTGACTCTAAATGAGCGGATAGAAGCTCAAGATAGAATAAGAGACGCAAATGTGATTGAGCTAGATCTTGGTACATTGGATGATCCATGACCAATTAAATTAGGGTTTGGAAGAAAGGAAGGACTACGTGTGACAAAAAATGAGACGTATCCTTTTGAGTTAAGGGATGGACTATTGAGGAGCTGCAAAAATTGCGTAAGGCTGGCTTGATATTTCCTATACAACACATGGAGTGGTGTTCGCCTATATTTATTAGGAAAAAGAAGAAGGTTGCCCCTGCAGTGCAAGCCTGCCTACAATGTCCATGCAGCACGCATGAAACAATGCAGGTAGATGGAAATACATCTGTAGCACAGTAACGATCAGTCTACAGGGGACAAACCTGAGGGAGAGAGAGAGAGGCAGACAGAAAGTAGGCTGTTGGAAAATCAGATGGGCAGAGCAAAGTTAGTACTTTAGTCTAGCCTGTGGGAATTATAGACGTGCAGACATGTGACCAAGCGTCTGTGAGAGAGAGAGAGAGAGAGAGAGAGAGAGAGAGAGAGAGAGAGAGAGAGAGAGAGAGAGAGAGAGAGAGAGAGAGAGAGAGAGAGATGGAGACCTCGTGTGGCATCAATATGAATTTTTTCGATTAGCACTTGGCTGGGGTAGAAGGTAGAGACGATTTGGATTCGGATGAGTCATCTTGGGTTGAGGACATTCTTGAAGATGTTGAAAATGATGAAGTGGGCAAATGTTGTAAGATAGAGAATGGACCTACAAATACGACTGTTTGGAACCCTCGCAGTAAGGTGGTTTTCCTCCTTTGCAGGAGCAAGGGGACAAGTACCAAGGTGACATGACTCAGCAAGCCGTGTGTACCCCTTCCTCGTAGACTACGCAAACTCTTCAGTGTATGCTTACTAGCTCGAATGATCTCATGCATGATTATGCACATGCAAATGACGGAAAAGCAATCTCTTTGCTAGATGGTGATCTTGTGGTAGTGGTCATGGGGACATAAATTGTATTGCAGCAGATTGCTGCCTTCCATGAGAGGGCAGCCATCTTTTAGTTTACAGGAAGGGTTCCTTTGATTCCCTAGATTAGAGTGTGGTTGCAGTCTGTGGTTTTGATAGATTATGCAAGTCAAATTGATGCTTTGGGGAAACTGCAAGCCCCTTTTATAGAGATGTATGATGATCCTAAGGGGTTTTTTGAGATACTATTTCGTTCTTTAGATGCTTGGGCGCACACAATGCAACATATTCTGGATGGTCAGTTTGTTCATGCTGTCCCATGGAGGCCCATGGAGGAATTTCAAGATATCCTTAGGCAAGCATGCTCGATCTGGGTGGGAGTGGTTAATTTCCCTTCTCACCTTTGGCCGCTTCTTCCTCTTGTATTGGGATCTCTATGTCAAGTCTTGGTGGAGCCCCATTGGCCTCTCGAAATAGAAATAGAGCTTGCATGCTTTGGGATACAAGCAAACCTCGCCTCAATAAACTTTGTGTTGAGGCACTAGGATTGCATACGTTGGGTCTTTGAGCTAAAATGGGAAACCTTTGTAGGACATCGTTCCAAATGTGGCCAATTGGGTCATTTGGTCTTTGAATGTGTTCATGCTCCAGAGGGTTTGCAGCATGGTTTGGAGTTTGAGGTGGATATGCAAGAGTGCGAGCCCCAAGCTCTATCACAACACTCCACGCCCCCCCCCCCCCCCCCCCCCCCCCCCCCCCCCGCACACCTCCCAAGGCAACACACAAATGCTAATATAGGTTCACTTCAGGTTAGGCTTACTGTCGAGTCACATTCTATGTGTCAGGATCAAGCGTGTAAGGATGCTCCTTGGGTTTCTGTGGTCAAACGACATGCTTGACAGGAAGCTTGTTCAGTTCTTGCGCATTGGGCTTATGACAATATCACTCAGACTTTGCAATGTAGGGGTAAAGGATTCTACTCAAAACCTCAACCGCAATCTTCTTGGGTACTAGCAGTTGGAGTGGTTGGTAAAGGTGCTACAGACTCTACTTTGAGGTTTGATGCTAGTGGAAGGTTGTTGCCCTCTCGAGATGCATTTCGTGTTTAGCAACATTAGTTTCCCCCTTGTGCATCGATTGTTGGATTGCAAATGGTAGAACTTGTGGATGTGTTTTTTGTGAAATGCAAAGATTTCAGGCTGCCAAATCAGTTGATGCAAAAGGGAAAGTGGTGATCCAGTAGATCTTCCCCTCTTTGTTCATCATAAAACTTGTCTTACGTAATATCAAAGGGGCTTCGTTGGCCAATATTAGTACAAATTATGGAGGACGGTTTTTGCTAGTAATTGGGATGTTTTTTGTGTAGTGGAGCATAAGCAGCACTTGTTGGCTAGTTCCATCTATGTGTGTAAGGACTTCACGGTTTTCTTTAGTGGTCAGGTTCCTCATAAATTTGGGGTGATGTTGGCCGTTCAATCTTCATTGTAGCCCTCATTTGTTTGTCAGGATGTGTGGGGTAGATTCTTGGTGGTGGAGATTATGTATGGGGGGGGGGGGGGGGCTTGTGGTTGCTAGGTGTGTATGCACCTAATAGAACTCAAGACTATCGTCAGCTTCGGGAGCATTTGCAATCTCTTTCCATGGCTCGTTAGCAGCTTGTTATGGGTGATTTTAATATTTGTGTAGCTATGGAATAGGTGACTTCGCCTCACTTTGTTATGGACAGCCCTAAGCATCAAGCATGGGATGTTATGGTTGCCTTGGCTTTGAAATAAGACATGTGGCCGTGGTTACATCGTCACAAGTTAGGTATTACACACCAATGTCTTCAACATTAGGAAACCTGGGCTTGACTGGATAGAATGTACATTTGCTAGAGTGATTCACAGAGATTGGCATGTGGGTGGAGAGGCATCACATTCTTTCGGACCATTACCCCTTGGTTTTGGACACGACTCATTAGCTGGTGCATGCCTTCAAGGCTCTTCTCGCCTGCTTGCCTTTGCGTTTCAATTAGTTTTTTATTTTGAATGATCAGTTTTTTGGATACATGCAACAGTTGATGTGTTAGTTTAGCATGTAGAATTTGTCTAGGGGCATTAATGCATGGCCTATTTTTAAGGATAATGCATGTGCCTTGTCCAGACAATATGACATTTAGCATGCATTTGCTTGTGCGATGAATTGCAGTATTTGAACTCTTTGTTGGGATATTTGCTTGGTTTGCAATAGGCTAGGGACAACTCTAATGATTTGGCCACATGTTCCGAATGAATGAAAGGGAGAGTTCAAGCTCTACGAGAGGAAGAATATGCTAAGTTCAAATTGCTAGCTTATTTGGATGCTTTGCATGATAATAATTGCCATACTCATCACTTTTTTGCTCATTTGTGTCAAATATTCATGGGAAAATATTGTGCGATTAATAAATGAGCTAGAGGAAATGAATGTTGAGTCCTCATCCATCATTTAGATGTGCCTTGGATACTATGGTGGGTTTGTAGGAAATTCTGTCTGATTTAGTTCTTTTTGCTCGAAGATACATTTGTGACTTGGTTTGAAATCAAGTCAAGCATGAATGGAGGGACTTGATGGAAGGAGATATCATAGAGGAAGAAATGCTATGCCATTTACCCCCATAGGAAACGCCCAAGTTGGGATGGGCTCCCTAATGAGCTATTTATGTGGAATAGCGTAAGGACTCGTTGACTCGTCTTTGTTAGCATGTTTGGAAATCCGAATTGATGCCTACAAATTGGAAAATTACATCTATTTGTTTGTTGCCCACGGTTCCTTCCTTGTCCACTCTAATATTTCAACTATGGGTTCATTATAAAAAATCTTTTCCAAAATCATTGCCAACAGATTGTAGAAAGTGTTTCCACAATTGATTCATCCCGGACAATATGGGTTCATTAAAGAATGAACATCATGCATAATATTTTGAATGTTCAAATGGGGATTGATTATGCCAAAGCCTTTGGCCAATAGGTAATTATGATCCAATTAGATATTGAAAAGGCTTTTGATCATGTCAGCTAGTCCTTCATGTGACAACCAATGTCTACCATGGGCTTTGGCCCCTGCATGAGTTCTCTTATTGACACTATTAATCAAGATGCAGTGGCATATGTTGCACTTAATGAGGGAGGTGCATAAAAGATTCCTTTATCTCATTCTCTCTATCAAGGACCCCCTCTTAGTCCTTTATTGTTTGCATTGTCACTCACCCCATAGTTTCTTTGCTGGATCGTTTGGTGCAGGATGGGGACATAATGGATTTATCTCTTTCTAGTGGCCCTCAACTTTTGGGTCAATATTTGGTAGATGATTCCTTTATGTTTCTCAAGGCTGATCAAACTAATGTCAATCCGACAATGGTAGTTTGGAGTTTGTTTGGTTTGGCCTCGGACCTTCATATTAATGCTCAAAAATCAACATGGGTCTCTTGTACAGGGACAAATTTGTAAGAATTGGGTCTAGTAGGAGTTGTTGTTTCCAAAGGAAATATTATGCGACACTTGGGATATCCCATTGGTGTGGAAATCCCTTTGGATGTCCTCCAAAATTCATGATAGGTTTATGTATTGAAAATCTTAGGGTTGACCTCTTCATGTGTGGCTCGAAGTCGCACAATCTATCATGATTGATATCATCTCTTATTTCCTAACTCTGCTTTCGTGGACTAGGAAGTCTCTCTTGTAATTGGTGCAACCTATCTATTTTATGTTATGGAAAAAGAAGGGCAATCATTTGGGCCAGGTGTGGATATTGTGGTAGCATATTACTATTTCAAAACGGTTGGGCAAAGCTACTTTATTGGATGTTCATCTTCACATGATAGCTCTGAGAATGGCACTTTTGCAAGCCCTTTGCGTGCATGCTCATCCTTGGACAGGTGTAAAGTTCTTTATTGACGAGACTCGTATCTCCTATGGTCGCACGGTTATCCGAGCATCTTGCTGGCACATGCTAAATTCTACGAGGCCTCTTAAACTGACACAGTCTTTTCGTTTGACATATTCGATTGCCTCTTGGAAAGAGATGCTTCGCCTTAGAGTTTGGCGTCCTTCGAATCTTCAAAGGAGGCTAATTCATTACAGGTAGAAGTGTTGGCCACATCCATGCTACTTCATTGGCCAAACAAAGATTTGTAGCAAGATAAATTTAATGTGATGGCTTGATTGGGGCTGCAATCAGTACACGATGCTATCATTTCGAGGCAGTTTCATCTTTATTCTTTTTGGCATATATACCAATACCTTTGGGTGCTTAGAGGCTATAGCTAGATATGGTCGACCCTACAATACTTGCTTCGGCTGTATATTTCATTGCTTGCTTTTCAACCTACTTCATCGTGGCAGGATTGGATGTTTGTGAAACTAGATGATTTTCAAAAAAGATCGGCTAAATAGATCTACCACAAAATGGTAGAGGACAAGTGATGGGTCACTGAGAAAGCAAATAAAGTTTAGTGTGCTTGTGATAACAAAGAGAAGTGGTGGCATAGACTTATAACACATAAATATCATGTTGGTTGCGGAATAATTAGAGCAGAGTGAACAATATCTATCCAAGGAGTAGCCACATCAGGCAGGAGGACATTTTTTGCAATCATGGAAGAAATTTGCCATAAGAGTAACCCTCGAGCACGGGCTACATGACCACAAATACCCAAGGTGGAGTAAAAAATAATTGCATTATGGGTACACCAAATGTGCCAAAGGGCATCTAAGGAATTGGAAAAGGTAGGCATAATCTGAATGCAAAGAAGATAATGAAGAAATCTTGCCCAAGACCCAAGAATGAATGGGTGTCTACTGTTGATGAGTCACCAAGGTCCACCTATGATAAACAAATCTCCAAATCTGTCTTGCCAGAGGGCAAGATATGATATGAAGAAGTGAATCGGTGTCTCATCACAAGTAGTGTAAAATACACAATGGCCCTACAAGATCTTACACGCACACAAGACATCCCTAGTAGGAAGACCACCAATAAGCAACCTCCATACAAAAACCCTCCCCCGATAAGGAATCTTGGACCTCCATAATTGAATTGGTTTTGACTTGTGCTTGACTAGATTTTTTTGGTTGGTGAGAAGGCTTGTTGTTAGACTTGTATCCATCCTTTTTGTTTAGATAGCCATCAATGCACACACACACACACACACACACACACACACACACACACACACACAGAGACACACAATTATATATTATGAAAAAAAGAGAGAGTTCTTTGTACTTTTGGTCATGTTGTACTTTTGACATTATATTTGGTAACCAATAAATTACCCTTCAAAGAGAGAGAGAGAGAGAGAGAGAGAGAGAGAGAGAGAGAGAGAGAGAGAGAGAGAGAGAGAGAGAGAGAGAGAGAGAGAGAGAGTGTGTGTGTGTGTGTTTTGAATACTCGAGCATCACACCATGCTAGAGCTAAACACGGCCTTCATAGACAAGGTGGTGGAAGCCTTGGGGCCTGATTTGGATGATAGAGAGTCAGAAGAAATGGTTCCATGTATGGAGATGGTTGCCCCCCTGTCTTGAGGTTCAGCTTGGTTATGATGTGTCTCTCCCCCCCCCCCCCCCCCCCCCCCCCCCCTTCCCCCCCTCCCAATTAAACATAGTAAACATGCCACCGATGCCATGATGGAATGCAGGAAGCACACCCTTGATGATGTGATGGCAGGTCCTTAAGCCCTTCGAGCTCATCCTTCCCCTTTTTCTTCACCAATATCATCATCTAAAGTAGAAGTGTTGGTTCCATGTAGCGGATGCCCTACCCCATGTGGTTTTGCCCTTCCATTCTCATCTTCTAACTCTATCTCTTCATCTACTTCTTCATCATCTTCTTCTTGATCAAAGGCATCCTGTGCCTCGCAAGAGGGCGCCAATGTGGCCTCACCCTCAGTCTCAATGGGTAGAGGTGTTCCAAGATCTGTATTGAGCTCATCCTCCCCCTCTGCTTCTTCTAACACTGGTTCTTCAACAAACTGGGCTTCTTGTGGGTACAATGGCTCATCCTTCTAACATGTCCACCTTGCTTCCTCTTCCTTTCTGTATCCTAACTCCATCATGATATTTTCTACTTTTGAACTCACATCCATTTTCCATCCTTCTCCCTTCACATAATATTCCATCATTTCTTCTTCTTTTGGAACTTCTTTAGTTTGGTATTCTTTGGGATAGGGGTAGTCGATGTAGAGGTATTCTCCTTCCGGGTGGTAGTCGGTGGGGACATCTTCAAGGTAGCCATATCCATCTCCTTCAGGAGGGTATTCGTTGTGGAAGTATTGATCTTCAGGGTAGCCTTCAGGGTAGTAGTCTTTTGGGTAGTAGTTGGGGTACAAGTCCTCAACTTCTTCTTGGGGGCGAGGGGTTCCAGGATCGGTGTCAAGCTCATCCTCCCCGCTCTCTTATTCTTCATGTTCATTCGACCATGTTTCTTTTTCTTCTTTCACCTGTTTTTGGCTCTCTTGCTTCTTTGGTTCTTCTTTGGTTAGCTTCGCTCCATTCTTCAACTCTTGGACTCTTTCAGCCTGCATCTGCTTTAAGTATAGCTCGGCCTGCTCTTTGGCTTCTTTAGATTCAGAGGTAGTCTCCTAGTTCCACCTCAGCATGATTTTCTCTTGTAGCTCCATGTCGAGTTCTCGGCCGTCTTCACTTGCCACAATCTAGCCCTCTCTCCCACCATGATCAACTGGTAGTCAACCTCTTGCAGGTCTTCATCCAGCTCTTCAGCCTTCTCTTCAAGATCATCGAGCATGTCGACTCCTTGATGGGTCTTCTTTAGCATGTAGATGGTTCTCCTTATTTGCTCGATCATTTTGAGCCGCAGCTCTTTTTTCCTATATGTGATTTTGAGCCAGTGACATAGCTCATCTTCCTCTTCAAAGAAAGTGTCTTCCCATAGCCTCAGCTCTTTGCAAGACATTTTGAATGGTATGCCGTGCGCTCCTATCACGCCTCGGCTCCCTCTCAACTTTGTTGGCACATCAGGCTACCTTCCAACTTTCAGCAGAAAACTCACCCGGAAGGGCATCGCGATGTGGTGCGTCGCGCCGTGTCGTGTTGCATCGTGTCAGGGTCATGTCGCGTTGGGGTCATATCGCGTCGTGTTGGGGCTGTGTCGCGTCATGTCGTGTTGGGGTCACCGCGTCGCGTTGCACGACGTGTTATGGTAGGATCTCCTCCGCGTCTGTGAGCCTGCTCCCCTTTCGAGCTAGTATGCTCCGCGCTAGAGTTGCTCTGATACCAAGTGTTACGGACCTTCACGCGACTTCATGGTAAAACCTATTATGAGGCACAAAAGGCACATCGGAATGGCACACAAGATATATCAATAAGGAATCTTTGTATTCATGATATCAAAAAAGGATTACATTGAGACACATCTCAAGACTACACCCTCGCGATGCCGCATATATGAGGGTTCACCACTGAGCATAAGGAATCACACGTAGCGTGAAAACCAAGCAGAGCCTAGAGTCACAACTACTCCCTATATAGGTGCATTTGATGATAATACCATTGTATAGCTACAAAGCCCATACCCTTACACGGGGGGGGGGGGGGGGGCGCGGGGAGGAGGGGGGTAGGTAGGTTTGTAGGTAGATGGGACAGGGAACATGGGGCGGCTATGCGTATCTGGTTTTTGGCTCCGCATGTCTTATCCAAGCACCCGTGCTTGAATGTCTGCATGGATTCCATTTGGTGCTGTCTCGTCATATGATTTTCTGCATGGCCTTGTGTGCTCTTTGCTTGGCAACCATTTGTCACTCGAGAGAAACCAGAAGGGAAAGGAGACAGGGTGGGCGCGTCATCACCTTACCTCATTAGGTGACATGTGCAAGAGGACAACAGTCGAAAGAGAGCTCGGGGAGATCGTTTCTTCATGGACGAGGGTAGTTTTCAGGAGGGGTCTGTTGCGGATGAATGGAAAGGTCACCTCTTGTGTAGCTCACTCAGTTCGTGAGTTGGAAAATATCTCTTACGTTTGTCCTCGCTTTTCAAAGCTTGTGCACCGCAGGTGGTGTCGTGGTGAGAGGATTGGCTGGTTACACATAGCCTTGGACGGGCTGGGGTTATGTGCAAGTTGTCCATTGGTCTGCTTAGACACTAAACTCCGCCCAAATGTTTCATCAAAAAGGCTTGGCCCAATGGTATTGAGATTGAGGTGTGGGTGGAGATTCAATTCTTAAGAGTCATCCAATTCCCTTTTTGAATAAATGTGTTGTCTTCTTGTGAATTGGGCGCGCCCGAATTTTAGGACGGGGGAGATTCCCCCATCAAGAAGTGTTTTCCAATCTGAAAAATCAGATTGCGTGAGCCCTTGCCCACCCTCAAAATCATCCAATGTTTTCCTTACACACTAGGCACGCCTAAATCTATCACACAAGTGCATGTGGTCCACTAGTTAGAGCTCCAAGGTGGTAGGGGATTGGTTTCCGGCTCAATACTTGTCAGTTGCGTCACACACTTTTTTAAATTGAGCATATTGTCTTTTTCCCTCTTGGTCACAGGTTCCCACCTTGGACCGGGGATCTCCCTTGCCTGTTGTCTTGCACACGGGTTGAATGGAGCCAATCATTCGTTATATGTCAACAATGCGCCCCTGCATTTTTCACACTGAATTTGCTATCTGAGCATGTGTGTAACTGACTGAAGAGTTGGGTCGCACTTGGCTCTAGTCGATGGTTGGTAACGCCGCTCCCCACACAAAAACATTATTGCACTACCCAAATGTTAAATTGGTTCCCTTCTCCCTAGTATGACCATATGGAAGTGTAGCCCATTGGAAGCTTTTTATTAGCTTAGTTGCTAGAGCAGCCCTAGGCTGGTGCGGCCCAACCCTAGGGTTGTAGATTCAAGCCTTGGGAATGTGCATTGGAGGCCCATCTCCTTTGTGATCTTGTCGTTAACCCATAGCGGGCTTTAAAAAAACATGATGGGCCTATCCTAGATGGTGGGACCCATGCTGGGATCTATCCTCGACCTTTCTCTCATAATGCACACTCATCAAAGGACAAATGTACAAATGGTGATCAATGGTCTAGATAAGAAGGAAACCAAGATCTTTCAACCCCTCAAGTGAGCAAAGAAAATTGCAAATACCAATACAAGAGTGTGAAGAGATGACAAGCCGTAGAAGTTTTATTACCAATAGAAGCAACATCATAGGAATGTACTATCTCTAGATGAGTTTGTGATAATTGAGATTGTGGTGGTTGTGATCTAAGAGAGCTTTGGACCAATATCCATGACTGTAATCACTCATCTTGTTAATGCATTATAAGTCATGTTTGTTTCTCTTGTGAATAGTCTTAGGGCCATTGGTGGATAAATTCTTACTGCACATATATAAGTTGCACTTTTATTATGATCAATTGGCATGTGTTGTGATATATTATATCTATCTCCATTATCAAACATTAAGAGGTGTATGCATGAATAGGTGGACTTAATACATATGTCCCAAACAATACTAGCAATGTGGTAGCTTCCTCTCCTAAATATAAAGGAAACCTTTGTCTCAAAAAGATAAAGGATCAAAAAGTTGAATATGACCTATCAGTGCAATTCATAGCCCATGTTGTACTTGGAAGAGTTGACATTCTCTGTCAGATCTCTCTCTCAGACTCTCATTGTGTGAATTGGCTCAAGGAGCTTTACACGTAGTTGCTCTTTTTGTCTTTGTGATATGCGTGTGCATGTATGTCTATGTGTGTGTGTGTGTGTGTGTGTGTGTGTGTGTGTGTGTGTGTGTGTGTGTTTGTTTGTTTGCTTGTCTCTTGCACATATGCTCTCTCTCTCTCTCTCTCTCTCTCTCTCTCTCTCTCTCTCTCTCTCTCTTCACTTTCGTTTTTGTTGGATCTCTCGTCTCCATATGTAACCCCCCAACACCCCCCCCCCCCCCTCTCTCTCTCTCTCTATTCACTTTCGTTTTTGTTGGATCTCTCGTCTCCATATGTAACCCCCCAACACCCCCCCCCCCCCCCCCCCCCCCTCCCCCTCCCCGCCCAACACACAAAGCATGCCAATGCTTGTTGAGTGTATCATATGATTGTTGATGGATCATTTTTTCATTCTATCTTCACCTTCCAAGGACCCATATTATGGAGATCTCAATTGAAAATGAAAGAAATTCTTTTACTACACATTGTCTTAGTTGAGTGCAACTCATGCAAACAAGTTATAATCAAGGGCAAAGAGGAAGCATGAAACTGTGTGAAAGTCAAGGACAAGAACACTATCAACCACATATGTTAGGTAGGATGACACTAAACAACACAAAACCAATTATGAGATGCTAAAGTGTCTCACTCATTAAACATAGGGTATTGGCAAGGTGGAAAAGATGGAGATCCTCAAAAGGTTTCTTGAGGACATACAAGTTACCTACAAGTTCAATGTAGCCCACCTAAGGTTTCTAGTGTTGCACATTGTCTTTTGGTAACTAGATTGCAGAATATACTCAACACAAAGAGGAACCAAAAGCTTAAAAGAGTTGTTCTTGAAATTGTAAGTATCATGATGTTGATGAATTTTGCAAGCTAGATGAGGAAATAAAATATTGTTGTTGCATCATGAGTTCTTGGTATTTATGGAAGAAAGCATGTGGCTAGATCTTGATTGCAACAAAATGAAACAATGCCACCATTACATTTGTGTGAATGATGATCACACACAGAAAAAGTATAACTACACAAAAAGTTAGAGACATAGTTGTGTCCTTTTGGACAAACAATGCATGTATCTTGCCCAACAAAAAGGAGGTTTGTTGAAAGTGTATTAATAGAAAAGTATAAATGCAACACCCAATATATCTTCTTGAGCAACCTTGGGTTTGTTTTCTTCATTCTAGCATTAATTTGATTGTTCTATAGTTGATTAAGGTTGCACATTGAGTTTGAAATATAATTGCACTATCTTTCATAGATTCTTACCTTATTTCTCCTACTACCACAAACTGTGAGTTACCATCCTAATGCAAGCTTCTTATAAGATTGATTATAGCTACTATCCACTATTACCTATCTCTTTGCTACCAAAAAACTAGTAGCTAGTTGTCTTTTATTAGCTCCCAATCTACTATCAAACTATAGCAAGTACCATATTAGTCTACATAAGATGTACAAGCGCAATATTAGCTACCACCTCTACACATTAGAAGCTACCGTTCTACAATGAACAGAAAATTTTTGGAGATTACAAATTAGAGGCTACCATATTGCTACCACATTGATAGATTGCTAACTACCACTTTGCTATACCATGCTCAAGATATGAGAGATTACAAAGTGTGAGCTACCAGTTTACTAGTAGACTAGAATATTATAGGCTAGGAGCTACCAATTCTTTATTAGTTACCACTCCACTATCAACTACCATTCCATTTTTAGCTCCATTAGATTGGGCACTATCACATTTAATAATAGTATACTTTGATTTTGCTACCTAGTCTACTACTTCTAGTCTACTAGCACTTTGCTACCCAATTGGAAGCTATCATTTTGTTTTCATCTTGCTACCTATCTAGAGATAGAGAATTGGGAGCAACTAGTTTGATATCAACGACCAATTATTATCAATTGTCATTTCACTTTTAGCTCCACTAGCTTGGTAGCTTGGGAACTACCATACTGTTTTCAACTAGTACTAGTTTGCTACTTTTAGTGCGCTATTAGTGTGCTTTTAGTGTACTACTAGTATGCTAAGTATCCATGTTAGCCTCATGTATGAAGTTTATTTGGTCAAGGTTGTTATCTATGCTACTTCTATATTGAACATAAGATGACATTTTTGATTTTATTTTTGTGAAATGTTTAAGAAAATTCAAAATTTTTAAATAATGTTATTGGGAAAAACATTTATGATATCGGTAGCTTTTAGGTACCTTCCATTATAAGGGCATGATTTATGTTTGTAGTTATAAGAAAAACCAAAACTTTAGGCAACATTGGTCGCTACTAGAAGGTGAATAGTGGGAAAAATATTAGTCTCATTAACTAGGAAAACATGATAGCTATAAGAAAACACAAAAATTTAGAGGTATGATAGTGAGAGATGAGGATAGATAGCTACTAGTATGGTAATAGCAAGTACTAGTGGGTCCAAACTAGCTAACTATAGAATAATGGTATATACCTTTTGCTAGGAAATGATACTAGTTTCATTAGCTAGAAGAATATGCTAGCTACTAGTAGGATAGAGGTAGCTATTAACTACCTGTACCAACATGAAATGGTAGCTACTAGTAGGATAGATGTATCTACATGTGGGATGGTTTAACTACTAGTAGGTGACAGTGGTAGTTAGTAGTGGAACAATGATAGCCACGACTCAACATAAGGAAGCTTTACATACTTATATTATATCATGGTTCATAGTCATCCAATGTTTAAGCTTAAAATTTTTTATCATTACATCACGTGTTAGATTCATCAAATAGTTAGGCTTTAACTAGAAGAACAAGGTAGCTACTAGTGTGCATTGGTAGCTATACTAGTAGAATAAAGGCAGCTACACCAAGAGGACACTAGTAGCTAGCAATAGGATAGTGGTAGCTACCAAAAAAATAGGACAATGGTAGCTATTATTTCTTGCTATGGTTGAGAATCAATCTAGGCATAGTCTGAAATGCCTACAATTTGACAATGGGGTGAATATGTCTCTAAGGCATATGAGCAACTTTTTGATAAGAGAAGTATTAAGCCTCAATTGACTGGCCCATGCACCCCGCCCCATAATGGTGTTAGAAAGTACATCTTGGGAGAGGTAATATTGTCTACTCTAGCATCACCATTCTTGCTTCTATGTCATTTTTGTCATTACATTTGAGCCTATTACTACTCCATAACAACTCTAAAGGACTTGATGTCCTAATAATCTATGTTGGTTGCTACTAACTAGGTACATTGCACCACCTACAAGAAGCAATACAAGATAATTAAAAAGTCAACAAAATTTATGAAATTGTATCTTTTGGCTAGCAACAAAATTTCACAAATAAATTATCAGTGCATGCGTATAAGACAATTTAGGAAAGAGTCTGCATTATGCATAATCAAGTAGACTTATCACAGTGTTTACCACATCACAGAGGATCGGAAAATGGAGCAGAGGAGCAGTAAAATGGAAGGAGATAATCGAAAGGGCACAGGACAAAGGAAGGAAAAGGTGCCCCGGATGGAGGTCAGACCTTGAAAAATTTGAATGACGACCTCTCCAGAAGGCCTCAATGTCGCCTCGAGAAAAGAAAAGAGTAAAAGTGCACCATTAATTGTGAAAGCGCTCCCGAATCCTTGTAAAAGAGTGCCAGGCTCACTCCTGTGCAAATTATATGCATTAGTTGGGAAGGGGATAAGTTAGAACAGTGGGAAATAGGAAAAGAGGGCCTAGGCTAACGGCCGACCATGTAAAAAGTGGGGATGACCGCCCAAAAAGTAGGGCACGTATATAAAGTTCAAAAGTGAATGAGAAGCTCATTCTTGTGTGTGGCCAAAACTTCTTCTTCTTCTTCTCTTGTTTCTTGCCTTCTTGTGTGTGCTTGAGTGAGGGATTGAGGGAGTGTGAGGGAGTGAGGGAGTGAGTGTGTGAGAGTGAGGAATCGTGGAGAAGAATCTCCCCATCTTCTCTCTTCATCTTCTCTTCTTCTCTTCTCTTCTCTTCTCTCGCACGATTATGGAGGTTGGAGCTTGATAGAGAGGGCTTGAGGTTGCTTGAGCTTACTACAAGGATCATGAAACTACCAGAGTGCAAGAGAGAGAAGGGAACTCGATCGAGCATCAAGGTAAGCTCACTACACCCGTAAGATAGGCATTGCGTGTCGGCTATGTGAGAGGTAGCCATGGCCACTCGGCTTGAAACGCTTAATCAATAAGCGGTCCATAGGCCTCGGGGTAGAGCTTAGTATCTCCCCTCCATTTTGGTTCCATTGCCAGGACAGACGAAATTGAGCCTTGAGTGCTACGCGCATTGAATCATCGAGCATAGAAGTAGGGTTTGCAGCCCGAACTAGTGCTTGAGATAGTTAGGAGATTTAGGAGGTTTTAATCCTTGGAGCAAGTAAGTATTTTGATTTGTTGTTGAATATTAGAGTAGGAGCATCCATCTCCATCTCTGGTTTTGATTTTTGTTGCATTAGGTTAAGATTAGGATAGGAAAAAGAAGGAAAACAGAAGGGTTCTGTTGCTGTTGGAAACAAGGAAATAGGGGCACAAATTCAGATTTCAGGCTGGAAGAGTGCGAGGGATTAATTTCTGAGGTTAGAGCAGGTTGGGATGGGGCAATAAGAGGCCCAGGGAACCAGGAAAGACCACATTTGACATTCTACCTTGTGAGAAGAGAGTAAGCTTGAGAGCCAGGGAGGGGGGAGAGAGAGAGAGAGAGAGAGAGAGAGAGAGAGAGAGAGAGAGAGAGAGAGAGAGAGAGAGAGAGAGAGAGAGAGAGAGAGAGAGAGAGAGAGAGAGAGAGAGAGAGAGAGAGAGAGAGAGAGAGAGAGAGAGCTGCAGGGAGATCGTCGAAGTGCTGATCGATTCGAGTGCCACATTGATTCCAGGTATGCTTCGCAGTTCCTTGTATTGTTTTGCACCTATTTGGAAGGCATGGGATGATTCCATGGAGTAGGTGTTGACCTTGAGGCATCGCGCGCAACCTGCGGGCCATCGTTCGCACCGTCGGACCAGTCCGTCTGATTCCCAAAATCGGACCACCGAATTTCGGGAGTCAGACCGTCTGACTGAGAGAATCGGACCACCTTGTCTAATCCAATTCCCAAAATCGGACCACTAAGAGAGTGGGGACCCAATGCCAAAATTGGACCACGTGTCCTAGTCCCAGAATCAGACCACTCGACCCATCGTAGTAGTCGGACCCCCTATCCGACTAGGGAAATCGGACCAAAGTAAAATCGGACCAGCCCGTTCGATTCCCAGAATCGGACCAACCCGTCCGATTGCCAGAATCGAACCACTTCACTAGAAATTAAAATAGAGGGTTTTTAAACCTGCCCTACAGTCCTGTCCACCCTGTTCACATCTCTGACCCCTTGAGAAACCCAATTTAGCCCTTAGAAGCCAGAGACCAAACAGGATAACTGAGGATTCACCCTGAACAACTAGACACTGAGCAGACCAAATTTTACATAGTCAGAGTGACCTTTGTTGGAACATCTTCATTGTCCTTGAAGTCACTTGCATGCTTGTAACCTCTTGATCCATAGTTTTCTTAGCAGAGTTCTTTGAACCATGTCCTCTAGGAAAAAATACTATAATGATTAGGATTGATGTTTGAACAATATTCTATGTCTTAAGGAAATGTATAGTCAACTATCATGTGTGATCTTCCATTTTCTTTCCTTTTGTATCTTCTTTATATTTTGTAGAATAGAAGAACTCTCCTTTGCAACTTCATCTAAACATACATTCAAGGGAGTAGCCATATTCTTTGTTTCATATGAAATGCTTATAGTACCCATCTCCTCCCCTACATCATCATACTTGACAATTGCCTCTTCTTTATCTCCATTTGAACATGCATTAGTCTTTGCAATCATAATATGTATTGAGTGCTCATGGCCATTATCTTTTGTTGTCTTCTTCTTTTGTGCAAACTTAGATTCTATAGTTATGACAAAGTAGTAAGGTAAAGGAAACATAGCGTAACATGATTAACCAATTTAGGGCTAGCAACCACCAATCTAAGAGATTGATAGCTACTAGTCTACTGTTTTGGGACTTGTAGTTGCCATTGGGATTGGTAGCAAGGGGTGGTAGCGAGGAGGCAACTAATAGTTTCATATTGGTAAATATTATACATTGCTATGGTAGCCACCAATCCTAGAGTATTGGTAGCTATTAGTCCCATTGGGACTAGTAGTGATGAGTCCTAGACTAGTAGATTAGTACATACTAGTCCCAAATTGATAGACTATCCTAGACTAGTAGTTGTGAGACTCCCTAGCTTGGTAGCTACTAGTACCAAATTGGTACTAGTGTACAAGACTATTAGCTATCAGTTATAGACCTCATCAACATAGATAAAAGGAACTAATAATTAGTTCAATCGGAAAGTTAGGGTGCATATATTGGACTAGATGCATTTTTGTGTATAAGAGTATCGAAGACCATAATGTTTGTGAAGCTCCCTAATAGGAGGTATCACTAGACTCCAATAGAAACATAGACTACATGGCATGCGAAATGTCTTACATGCATCTAGTAACCATACACCTATCCTTTAATAAAATAGTATTTCTTTTGGCCATGATATTGTGAACAAAACACAGTTGTGCATGAAAAAGATTCTTTTTTCTTAAGTGAAGTCATGCCCATCTTAAGCGCTATGTATATCTTCTTTTAATGCTTGTTGATGACCACTCCTTGCAATGCTTGGATGGTCAATATCAGCCTTCTTGAACATTTTTCAACTTCATTTTTGATGCATCTTGTATATGTCTATAGTCTTTTGTTTATTGCAAAGAGTCTTGTATGTGTCTATTAGCAGGACTAGGCTTAAGCAAGCACCTAGAGAGTGATACCATAAGTTTTATGCTTTCATGGATTCACAACGGTATTCTCGCAGTGATATGGATTTGTGTTTATAGAGGAAAAAGACATGTGATGATAGCCTTGTTATCTTGGTGCTTTGTATTGATGCCATGCTTATAATTGGGAGTGCTCATGTTGACATGGATGCTTTAAAGACTTAGCTCAAGAATAACTTTGAAATGAAGGGCATGGGGCAAGCCTTACACATACTTGGTATACACATTACATGCAATTACTCTAAGATACTTCTCTACTTGTCCTAGAAGGAGCACATACACAATAGAGTACTTGAGTGATCCCGAATGTGGGATGGTAAGCCTATCAGATATCCTTTACCTTCTAATGTGAAGGTTAGTTAGGTTGATTGTTTACATTCAGATGACGAGAGAGCTGAGATGGCCAAGGTTTCCTATGCATCTGCAGTGGGTAGTTTGATGTATGCCATGATACCCACTTGGTTTGATATAGTATTTGTAGTGGGAGTTATGGCACATTATATGATTACACCTAGTAGGTGACATTGGGATGCTGTGAAGGGTATCACGAGATACCTTAAAGGCATAGCATATATGTACATTGGCTATGGTAGCCAAGATATAGGAGTCATTGGTTACATTAACTTAGATTATGCAAGATATGTAGATATTAGAAAGTGCACGTATGGGTGTATCTTTACCTATACTGGAGGTGCTATCTTTTGGATGTGTAAGGTGCAAAAATGCACAGCCTACAAGGCTAAATAAATTGCATCCACACTAAGGCTTGCAAAGGAGGCCCTAGGGTTAGGCCGTCTGGTTGCTGCATCTTGGTATAACTATGACTCCTACGTTGCATTCTGATTTGATGAGTGCCATTTAATTGACCCGCAAGCCGATCTTCCATGCAAAGAAAAAGCCATTGAGGTGTGCTATCACTTCATCAGGGAGGTGGTAGAGGACAAGTCCATTGACATTGTGAAGATCCCTACAGATACAAATCCTACAAAATTTCTCATTAAAAGTCTCCTAGTAGAATGATATGCCTTTCTTAGGAGAATGACGGGCATAGGATGGGATGATGCCTTTTCTCATCCTGTTGTACTCTATGTGCATGTTGTATTTTTCTTCTTTTTCCTTTTACTCCTTACAAAGGTACATTCTCCTTTAAGTGGGAGGTTGTTGGGGTCAAAGGCCACATGTGCCTAGCCATCTACATTTACTTGTATACATTATTTGCACATCTATACATTGTAGGTGGTGGGTGCCCACCATCATTGTCATTTTATTCTTTATTCTCTTAGTCACAATAGAATAAGGAAAGGTAGGTCACACATTGAGTTCCCACACATTGGTCTCTTTCTTCTTGCTTAAACCTCTATAGCTCTTGCTCCCTTATTGCTTCTACTCGTGCTTCCACCTCTTGCTCACCTTTCATAATAACATAATCATTTTGCTCGAGTCTACCCAAATGTGCTATCATGTCTGAAGGTAGGATGCCAGTTACTCAATCATAGATGTACTCATCCCGATAGATATTTAAATAATTTACATTTATTATGGAATTCACTCTAGGTTCTTCGAATAAGAATAATTTGAGAAGTTTTAATAGTTCAATGTGCAAATCTGCTTTAGATTTGTATCAAGGTAGGCTAGCCTTTGAACATTGATGAAGCAATAGATGCCATATGGAGGCTGGAATGTCCACATAGTATCCTTGGGGATAGTAGAGGCTCTCCAAAGCTTCATGAAGTTTTCTCATTAAGAGTAGTTACATAAATAAAGGGTAGATTGGTACACGGTACGGAAGACTAGGAAGTCTTATCATAGTTCATTTTGAATCTAAATTGAAACAAGGTTAGCTAAATTGAATAATAATTTTGGAAAGGATTACAAAAATAAAAATAGTTATATTTTATTTATTTATATATAAAGGCTTTACTTAGGAGCCATACATCTCATATAACATCAGCCATGATACTAGTCTAGGAAAGCAGAGTAATATATAGATGGCTTACTCATGACATCTTGCATCTTGTTGAGAAATGACAAATGATGTATGCTCTAGGAAGAGATGTCATGAATCCAACATGCATAGTGAGGGGAGTAGAGAAAGGCCAGAGACTATATAATGATATACTTGGCTCACTTTTCAATGCAATGTCATAATACTTTTGTCCTTCAATCAAGTGTGTGTGTCATTGTCAAACACACAAGATTGTGTTTATGAGTCCAAGTCTCAATGTAGTGTCAAACAAAGTGTGGGAAATACAACTCAAAACTTTCAGCTCTTTTGGTCCCCATGGCTACATCATTGGTGCCAATGGTGGACATTACAATTTTTATTTTATTTTTCTTTGGTGCAAGTACTTTCTAACTCCTTGGCTTGGTTGTCTCCTCTTCTGTTCTTCTTCTCATTAGCTTTGGCTCCATTTAAACGGAGGGGAATTAGCTAAAGAGCTAGACTCTCCAAAAAGAGAGGCGGTTGTACCCTCACAACCTAGTGAGACTATTGAGTAGGCCACGGCTATGTCCCATGAGAACACACCAGAGAAAGAGAAGGATGAGGCCCAACCAAGCACATCAACAACTATAGGCATTCAAAGGGGGAATATATACCCTTACATGCACTTATCTAGGGGGTGACCTAGCACCAAAGGGGGGGGAAAATCTCAGCTCATTGTAATTTTGCACCTATTGCTATTTGTACTGATGAATCGTCTCCTACATTGCACGATGTACCTTGTGAGCATAGGGCTTCAAAAGCTCACTATGTAAGCTCTCTTCCCATAAAATATATTCAAGAAATTTTTCTCCTACAAGTTGCATCAGAAGAAAATTTAGTCGCCTATCTGCAACCCTAACTGTGGAAGCCATAGCCAAAGCTTCAAAGCTTGACATTTTCACTGTTTCTTCTCACTGAAGCTATCAACAGTGATTTTAATAACTGAGCTACACTCTCTAGAGCTCACTATAGATTTGGAAGTGCCCGAGTAAGCTTAGAAGTTATCCAAAAATATTTAAGAGAAGACCAAGACTCCATACCCATTTCACCTCAAGCTTTCTTTTCACTTCATTTTTACAACTCTCTTAGCTCAAGGAAGTTCCTACAACTCTGATTTGGTGATTTACTCAATTTTCAACAAGTTCTTTTTCATCAAATCAGAAAGAAGGGGATAAATTATCAGCAACATCAAGCTCAACATAAATATCTTCAAAACTTCAAGCGTAGTATCGATTGATACTCAACTAGTATTATTTGGCACTAATCTACTTGTGTTCTTGGGCAACTCACTTTCTGGTATAACAAGGCTCTAGGCATCATTGCTTGGGGACTATTTGATGATGCATTGCACCATATCTCTGGTATTAGAGATGCTAAAAAAGGCTTGGGATGAGCTTGACAAGATCTTTGGAAGTCAAGCCAAAAACTCTAAGGTCAAGTTGTTACTATAAGCTTGACATAAAAAACACTTCAATGACTAGGCATATTAACAAATTGAAAAGTCTAAAAACTCAACTTGTCACTCTGAAGAAAACAATAGATAAAGATGAAGCCATTGTTGTACTCCTTGCTAGTGTAAATGAGGATCCTTATGAAAATCTTGTCTCTACTCTTAACAATGTACCTAATTTGTCACAGAAAGATATTGAGCACTCTCTTCTTGATGAAGAGAATAAATAGAAGAACAAGAATGCAAAAGATAGTGTCCCATCATCTAGGAAAATCTCTTATGCACCAAAGGAGCTGCTGGAGCAAAAGGCCGAGACCGAGGATTCAACTCCGACAACAAAGATCGGATGACATGCCATTATTGTGGTAAGATTGGCCATACAGCCAGCGAATGTTTTCACCGTAAAAGAGCACAACAGGTACATAATGGTAACCATTAGAATCAGTTCATGAATGAAAAAAGAGAAGAAGAAGAAGATGCTTCCACCATCAACTCCTCCGATAGATTGTTTTGAAAAAATTATCTTTCCCATAGTGGATTTTTGTTTCCCTCAGTGGATTTGCTTTGCAAAACAAAACCCTTGCCAAAGATGTAAAGTTTCAAGCTTTAACTTAACTAGGTTACCTATGAGCTAGTTTCCCAGGCCATGTCATCATGTAGGGGGGACAAAAGCCAACAAGTGTAGGAACTTATCATTTGAGGGGGCCCGGGTGTTGAGAAATGACAAATGATGTATGCTCTAGGAAGAGATGTCCTGAATTCCACATGCATAGTGAGGAGAGTGGAGAAAGGTCAAAGACTATATAATGATGTACTTGGTGCACTTTTCAATGCAATGTCATAGTACTTTTATCCTTCAATTAAGTGTCTGTGTCATTGTCAAACACACAAGATTGTGTTGATGAGTCCAAGTCTCAATCTTGGAACCTAATTCACTTGTATGAGTTGATATTGTCTGTCTATGAGTCATGTCTACATCTTCCATCCTCCATAGCTCATGCCATGCTCTAGATCCACGTCTTTTGACACATCTAAGGCTAAATACTCTCCAAGAAGATCTAAAAACCCCTCTATACAATAGTTAGAATCTCTAAATTGATGGGAAAATACAACATGGTTGGGTGGAATGATCCACATAACCCTTATTGAACTATTGTATACCATAGTCTCACCTTTGTGGTGCACAGAGTAGGCCTTGGGTACCCTAGAGAAAAGATAAAAAGGCAGACAAGGTTGAGTCTCTTGGCCCAATGAAGTCTCACAAATCATAATATAGATTGTCGACTTGATCTATACGGATGCAGTAACTGGGAGGTGTCATATCTCATCCCATATATTGAGTCCATTGAAGTAGGCCTTAATGAATTGATAGCAAAGTGGCACAAATATCCATTCCATAAATTGGAAAAGATGCTCTCATAAATTGTACAAAAGACATGGCGTAGGCCTTGTTTATCAAGGACTTCATCCACCCATTTCTCTTAATTAAATGAGGCATACCTTAGTTTTTAAAACAAGCATGCTACTCACACTTTGAGATAGTTTTAAAAGAACTTTTTAATTATCTTGGCACAGGGTCCTTTGGCATGTTTATTTACATAGAGACACAGAAACATTCATTTACAAACAAGTTATTGTCATATTTACATCACATCTAATTTTAAGAGGAAAAACCCAACCCAAACCTTAGATTGCCAACTTGCCCTATTCATTCTAAGCCTTCCAATGCTATAAACCTTGTTGGGTTCATATTGGTTTTCTTCCCTATTAAAGGAGCGAGCGGACACGAGATTATATGATCTAACTAGAGTTCTGATGATTCTTAGCTGCCATAAGGGAAATATTCCTTTATTGAATACCTTACATACCTATATAGATCAGTTGCCTTAGGTAGTTTTATTTAGCTTTGGACAAAGAGCTTTCGGTGAGGCCTTAGGGGAAGCAAGATAATCCAATCTCCTTTTCAACAGTTGAAGTCACATCATCATGAATATCCTTTGAAGGAATTTGTACCAACCAAGATCAATCTTACAAATTAATAAGACAAAAAGAAGTCTTTCTAGATAATCCCTACCTTAAGCCAAGGTAACTTGCTAATGGATAATTTCAATTTTTTTTTCAATTGATAATTTACGATCAACTGATGGTTTGAGTCCAACCTACACACGTATATAAATATTCACAAATATTTAAATAAAAAGAAAGCTTGACTAGCTTGATTGTTGGAAAGTAAATAATAAACTAGAGTTAGCTTGATCACAGTATACTTGAAACTAGGGGTGGGGGACTTGTAGCTTCTACATGATTGTATGGGGCCATTTAGGTCAAAGGTATACCTTGATTAAATTTTGTATAATCCTTTCATTTACACCAGTGATCGCTTTCCTTCGTATTGGGACTTTCTCTCTCTCTCTCTCTCTCTCTCTCTCTCTCTCTCTCTCTCTCGGGCTAAACACACAATAGCCAAGACATTAGACAAACTTCTATTTTTAGAAGATACAACTCACTTCCATGATAATCTCTCACCTTGTCCTTTGTACTAGGACACTCCTCTCCCTTTCTTTTTCTTTTACTCTTTCACACAAAAAATTGAGCTAAACGTACAATAGTAGAGACATTGGACGGACTTTTATGCTTTCAGAAGTTGCAACTCACTTTGATGATAATTTACATGAAATCTAATGTCAATCAAGGATCAACAATTGTAGGGTTTGGATTAATTTATAATTTATAACAATTTAAAGGTTAACTTATTCAATTCTTTTAAGAACTTTGAAAATAATAATATTATGAGTTAGCTAGGATCATGGTATTCTTGAAATTAGGGACAAAGAAGGGGTTCACAACTTCTATGTGCTTGTGCAAATGACCGCTTTCCTCTCTCTCTCTCTCTCTCTCTCTCTCTCTCTCTCTGTCTCTGTTTGTCTGTCTCTCTCTCTCCTTTCTTTGCAAGGTAGTGGATTGATTGCTTGAGGTGTAGTCATGGATTTTTGGAGATGGCTTCAAACAACCTAAAGCCTTAGAGGATTGTCAAGGTAGAGGTACAAACTTCCAATGCAAAACCAAGCCTTATGATGCATCAAGTGCAAAGACATAAAGTACCAAAACACATCCACAAGTGTGCTCAATCAAGAGAGCATAAATCCATTGGTGAATCCAACGTGTATGCACCATGAAGCATTCACATTAATGACCAAATATGAAGGCTTTCATCTTTTCCAACTCTACTCAAGCAAGAGGATTCACTTTGTCATCATGAAACAATGCTAAAGGTACTTGGACTTTATATCCATACAATGCCTCAAATGGTGACATACCGATACTCATGTCATGACTATTATTGTAACAACACTCCGCAATAAATGCCAAAACATCATTAAAACATGTAATTTTCGCCAACAAAAAGATCCCAAAAACACTTCAAGACTTACTTTATCCAATTTTGGTTTTTATCTTGCATTGACAAAAACCATAACTAAAAGGTAGATATAATCATTTCTTTTTACTTGCAAAATGTCCAACTTGACTTTGCCAATGTGAACACAAAGCCTTTAGATAACTTGCACTAGTTTACCAAATAACTAATTCCACTCCCATCTATAGTGAAATGGGTTTTTGATTCTAACTAGTGTCAACTTTGCCAATGTGAAGCCTACTTGAAAACTATCCAATTTGAAATAGCTTTAGGTGTGAAAGGCCTGCATTGATTGAGGTTTATAACTTTGGTTAAAAACAACTTAATAGCTAAAAGCTTATGTTTGTAGAGTGTATTGTACCTTAAATTGTGCAAATTGAATCAAGCATGGAGGATGTTTTTGATGCATTTAAATTGATTTGAAACATCCTCTTGTCCTTCTTGATGAGATGTGTGTGTGTTAAAGCTTTTGAACAAGGCAAAACATATTGAAATTCTTTAACTCTTATTTGGATTTTTCATTTACTATACTTGCCATACTTACCTTATGGTTTTATATGGACATATACACAGATTTCAATTGAGAATCCACAACTTCAGATTTCTTGATTTATCCTACAAATCATTAACCTTCTTTTCGAAAATCTATGGTTGCATACATCCAGTTACTTTGCCCAAAATTTTGCTTCCAAAGTGAGCTTCAATAGCTTGCTCAATCCAATAACATTATGAGTCTTGACTCCTCACAGTCCACAATCCAACGACATTCTTGCTCTAGCATTTAGTGAAAGATTGAGAGAGGAGGAGATTGAGATTGGGATGGGCAAGATGTGTTCCTTTATGTTGTGGCTTGCATGTGACAATGGGACATTAATATGGATTGGGTAAGCATTAGAAGCTGACTTCGAAGAAAACCAAATACCTCATCAAACCTTTTGAGCCAATTTCTATACTTGATCATTAAGTTCACAATGGTTGATTGGAGTTTGGAGTGCAACTTGCCCATTGTTAGATCTTTATCCTTACATTACAATTGCTAGTTACAAAAGTAATTTATCAGCATATCATTGCTAGTCACATGTTCACTCCAGAATTTTAATTCTTCTTTTCCCTGGTTATTTACATGAGCTGCAGTGAAATAGTTGCCTAAATTCTCCACTCTCTTAAGCCTGCATTGATGCAAGTTGCATCCTTGTTAGGCAGGGAATATTAATCATACTGGTTAACAAACCTCATGGCATTGTGAAGTATACCCTGTCAGTAAAATTTACTTATCAAGCAGGGATATACATGCATTTGTTCTTCAGTGATCAATTTATCAACTTACACGAGCACTTCACTAAAGGAGACCAGCGCTTATATTTTACTAGGGTTTCAAAGGCTCACAGCAAGCAAGAAACAGTAAAATCCCATAGCTAAAGGTTGCAAAAAAGTGGCCATAGGTTGCTGGACATGTAAATATTGTTTTCGATAAAATATATTGTTGTATGGCCGTTTAAGCAAAAAAAGGTTGCTTCTTTTTGCCGAAAATAAGGCCATGGTTTCATTGGAGATCATAATGCTCTTAGAGAAGCATATTTGGGATAAAGAGTTAAACTATTCCACCAATCCGTCGGCGAGTCATATCGATGGATAGACGAAATCTCTGGAATAGGGACAAGGGCCAAAGCCCTTTTTTTTAGGTCAAACTCCAAGCACAAAGTATACGATGTGCTTAGTGTTTCTTTGTTTTATGGCCAATGGACACTATGAGTGGAAATAGATTAACTTAACTTATGTATTCAAAACAAGCCAAAATCTCAAAGTTTACATAGAGCAGAATCTCTCTTCTGAAGTTCTGTATAGTATTTATTGTATCAGAAAGTTGGATCTTCTGCTTGTCACTGTGGTGACTGGACTTTTAATTAGGCGATTCAATGGTTACTGGGAGTATGTGCTCATGCCTAACCTGCCAAGTGCTCTAAATGGTGAAGACTTTGGCACAATTAAGGTTGTGGGTTTAAGTTCTCCAGTGCACAAGGGTTATGGAAACCTTTGCTCCTCTAATATTTTTTATGGTGCATGTGGCTCTTACCCTTGCAGTAGGCTCCAATTGCAATGGCTCCTTTTCTCAGGTACAGCAGGAGAGATGTGCACCACTAGAGAGGCTTGCAGCCAAGGACTACAATCTGGACTTTGGCTTCATTTTGGATTTATCAAGCTTCCTGATCACTCCCTCTTGAGCTGTTGATACAACCAGCTGTAAAAGAGAATTACTGAGAATACAATAATGATTAAGAATTTACATTCCTTAATGAAATGGTATAGGAGCAAGTCGTTGACTGTAGCACAAGAAGAAATGTACCTCTCCCTCCATGTTGAACATTTTGCCCAACACCAATCCACGGCCATTACTAGCACGTGGGCTTTCGATCTTCAAGTTCCGGTAAAAGTGACACCATCATTAAAAATAAATGCCATTGGAGAGCTTAAATAAACCATCTAGAAAATAATAGAAAACGACCTGCTAGAGAACAATTGCCATTTTAGCAGTGTAGCACTGGAGTAGAACACTTACCACATACAGTAGCCATTCATCTGCTCGGAAGGGCCTATGAAACCACATACTGCACAATACAATGCCAATGTGATGCTACAAGCTGTGGAAAGAAATGCAAGCACTTCTTAAAGTAATACCCTTTCAATGTCACTAGTCTAAGCAAGAGAAGCAGAGTCAGCTGACAGCAGACTCCTATGGGAATGTACTTTTCTAAATGATGCCACTTCCTAGGTTCTTTAATAAAATAAAGATGAGTGATTTGATGATCTTTAATTTCCTTTGTGTGTGACATAGGATAGCTATGAATAATCTGCAACAGAAATGTGAATTGGAAGCAGTAGGTAAATGGATACCATGTCTTTACCGAGAAAATTTCAAAAACAAGCCCTAGAAGCTGCAGTAAATTATACTGTCTCCACTCAAATAGAATCACAAACCTTCATATTCATGGCTTGAAATACTTTTGATACCTCCCCAAAATCCTGTGGCTTAACTTTGTGAAGGTCATGCTTGGCACAGGCTGCTTTCTGACTGTCTAGCTGTGGTTCACCTAACATGAATCCCCATGTGCTTTCCAAACTCAAACTTTATAGCAGGTTTCATGATGATATATATCAAGACTAAGCTCTCTGAAACTGCTCTTTGTTAATGCCTTCATGGTTTCATGGTGATAAATAGCAAGACCAAGCTCTCTGAAGCTGCTCTTTGTTAATGGTTTGAAATCGTGAAAGAGTCTTGTGAAATAAACTTTTCAGTATCTGATTATAGTTATTTAAGTCTGTTTGAAAATATCTAAAATATACCACACTTCTGGTAGACTAGTGTGAAGAACATATTCACAAAGCAACAACTAGTTACAATACAGGAAATATACTCAATTTATCTGGAGTAGGGTGAACAATGTGGATGTTCTAGAATCATTTCTAAACAATAATTGTCTTGTATTTAAAACAAGATAGCAAATGAGCACATAAAGATAAGTTGAGCTACATACGTATGATCCAAACTCAAAGATCTTGTTTGAAATCCTGCCTCATCACGATGAGGACGCAAAGATACCTCAAGAAAGTGCATGTCTGAAGCATAGGCTGCCACACAACTGCCATCACAGGCATTGTAAATAATAAGACTTACAATAATGTTCAACTCCAAAGCTTGTAAGATTGAAATTCAAAACTCTATTAAATGATGGGCTCCCTTCAATAAAAGTATAAAGCTTAAACTGAAATTCAAATCCTATTAAATAGTGGGCTTCCTTCCAATAAAAGTAAAGAAGCTTAAGCTTTGTACCGTTGTAAAGCCTGGTCATCTGAAAGTTTACCCCTTGCACGTAACCACACTTTGGCCCTGCAAAGATAGAACAAATCCAGCCTGCATTGAGAAACTCCCATAGAAGAAGAGATTAGCAATACATGCAACCATGTGGCTGAACTCAAAAGTTACTGTCCCTAGAAATCCCTATAACCAAGTCTCAACTACCAAACCCCTATAAGCAACCACCCATAGGAAAAGATAAATCTTCCTCAGTCTGTAAGTTCATACTATGACATGGAGACCTATGGTGGATTTCCAGTGTCCCTTTAACAGGAATGCCTGGTCTCAGTGGAAGTTGAAGGCTGTTGTACAGTGTATTGGATTGTATTAAAGATGCCATGGCGGTTGTTGGCACTGTTCTAGTGCCCCTTGCATGAGGGCTGCATATCAAAATTGCTTGTGTATGTTATGGGATACTTTTCATAGAAGGGGCAATTGGCTACGTTTGAACTGTTTGAGTATGCATTCCATGAAATAAGGCCCTTTCCTAGACCATTGCTTTCCCTGTGGGAAATTGGGTCATTTTATGGCTGAATATCCAGAAAACATGGGAAACTCTGATGCCAAGTTGATCTTGCTGTTGATACAAATACAATGGTTGAAGGTCCTACTGTTGATGAGCCCCCTGTGCAGAAGAATGTGGATAAAGGTAAACAGCCCATGCAGTCTTCGGATCAATTTGAACCTAGTTGGGTTGATGTTCATTCAAAAAAAGGGAAAAAGATTGATGTTGAGTTGCCAATTGCCATGCCCAAAAGATCTCAAGACTCCTTCCACACAGATGTGCGAAGGAAGGATAAGTTTTATTCTAAATGTGCTGTTTCTAAAGTGGTTCCTTCTGGTCATCAGAGGTCTTGCCTTTGATAGCAAAGGTAAGGTGATTACTCCCTGAGATTGCCGTTATCCACACTCCACTCTTAAGAATGGGGATAATCCCTCTCCTTCTAAGTTCGAGCCTCGGGAAAAGAGAAAAGAGAAAAAACGGTGCATGGGAGGAGGCGGACAGAGAAGCCAGGAGAGACCCGCACACACGGAAAAAAACAAAATAAATAAAAATGAAAATAACCGCCAGAAAAAGCCTCTCCCGACAAACCCTTTCCTTTTCTTTCAAGCCTGCCTCCAAATTTGACCGGTCCCCCTCTAATCGATTTTCCGTCACCAATGGTTGTTTTTTTTTTAAACATCGTTTTTATTACCACACTTTCGTGCTTTTTTTTTTTTTTGGTTTTATCACAGAAACAAAAATTTTGAAATTCTGGTCCCAGTACTACTGCGGCCAGTGCCCACACACAACCTGCCTGCCTGCCAGTATGCAAGTTTGCGATAATGGATTTTCTGAGTTGCGTGCCACAGGTCGTTCTTTCTCAACAAAATAATTTATAACGGATTCGAATTCAAAATCTTTGCTGGATCCAGACTGATGATGAGTGAGTCGACCTGACGCGCACTGCAGCCGGCCGGACCCCGGCCTCTCATCACCAGAGTACCCTCGCAAACCATAATCCCTTTCCCATTACATTTCCTACCGACATCAGGATTCCCAACAAACCATGGAATTTAACAGGACTTTTTCTTCCAAAAATTCAACCAAGGGCGATTACAATTGATCCCAATACGATAATCCAGATGCAATTTAGATACAAGAAGCTGCAGACAGCCAAGAATGGATATGGATTTACGCCTTCTTGTTTGAAGAGTTCTCCTTCTGGTTCTAGCAACTATGCAATTGAAAAAACGCTGCTTGCTTGGCAAAATCATTGAGAATCATGTGCCAGCAGGTTTGGGCCGCTGGAGTTATGCCTACATCCTAGAAGAAGGGCATTATTAAGTTGATTCCTAAGGTCCCTTCTTCGTTGATACTCAAACATTGGAGACCAATCTCTTTGATGGGCACATGTATAAGCCTTTTTCCCCTATTCTGAACATTCAATTGGGCATTAACTGGGTGCAACATTCTCACTAGGAGGTTGTAGTTATACAACTAAATTTGGAAACGGCTTTTGATTACTTGGAATGGTCATTGTTGCAGAGCTCATGCAAGCTATGTGTTTTGGACCTCACATGTCTCATTTGATTTACACTATTAGCAGTGATGCTTCTTGAGTTATGCTAAATGGTGGCATCACTGAATCTTTCTCTTGCACATTTGGTTAGACAGGGCTGTCCTCTTAGTCCCCTACTTTTTGCCCTAGCTAGCCACCCAATTCTTACGATGTCATCGCATCTAGTAGACATTGGACAGTTGGTTTGTCTCTTCAATTGCATCAGCACTTTGTTGGGCAGGAATTGGCTGATGATACTTTTATGAAGTTGAAAGCTGACCGGAATAATGTTCATAAGGCATTGGACATTTGGGATTTGCTTGGTTGTGCTTTAGGGCTGCATATTAATGCATCTAAGTCCTCTTTCATTAGTTGCACTAAATGTGATTTGCAGGATTTGGGATGGCAGGGAAAAGTGATTCAGAAAGGACATATTACTGGACATGTAGGTTATCCTTTGGGTGTGGATGTGACACTGAAGCATTTACTGCAGTGGATCTCAGATAAGCTGAATAACAAGTTTCTCTATTGGAAATTTGAGGCACGGCCCTTCCATGTGCATCTCAAAGTGATGCAGGCAATCATGCTTTCTATACGTAGATCTTGCCGCTTCTACCTTGGTCCAATAGTAATTTGTAGGAAATTACATGAGCCTCAATGAAACATCTAGCTGATTTTTACAATGATATTTTCTCAAAAAATTATGGCCTTTTCTACGTGCAGTTAATATTATACCCCCTCCTAGACGAGTGCCGATTGCATGGCGCTCATATCAAAGGTAACTTCTTGTTGCATGCAAAAAATATTGGGACAATTGATGAGGAGTCACGATAGAGGAGAGATGGTGGTCAACACTAAAGAGCTGGGAAAGGCAATTGCGAGGTGAAAGGTTGCTCAAGCTCTAACATGGCTATATTAAAGGTGGTGGAGTGATGGTTGCCTAAGAGATGATGGATCATGGTTGATGTGAGCCACCAAAGTTGATGCGCTTGCAAGAGGTCCAATGCACCTTTTATGTCACTCGCGCTCTCCCTATGGGATCTGTCTTACTTGTGCATTGAGTGATGTGCGTGCTTGTGCAACTAGGAGTTGGATCGAATTCCAAGTAAACTTCTTGGTGAAGCTCTTGTCTTAGATCACTTCATGTCAGATATCCTTGCCTTGGGTAGAGTACAACATTTCTAGTGAGTCCTATTAATGAGACTGGGATTCTTTAGGTCAGAGACAAGCACCTCCTCTTAGCGTTGTCATCATCTTGGATCACCCCATGATAGATATCCTTGCCTCGAGGAGAGTACAACATTTCTAATTATTCCTATTGGTCAGGTTGGGATCTTGCATGTCAGTTAGAGAATCATTAAGAGATGAATTTATGTAGGCTCATAATCTATATTTACAGTCCTTAAGATTGTAAGCATCATCATATTTAGTTGTTTTTTGTCATTCTTGAGTTGAGACAACATGGCCAAATGTACTCATATCTTTGTCTTAGGCTACTTTTTTGGCTTTGTTTTTTTAATGAACAAAGAAAATTTGATTAATAACACCTCGGAGAAAATCCCCTTGAGGTTAGATACAAAGGAGAAAGAACCTCATAGAGAAAGGCTTAGTACATCATGAATACAATGGTTCTGTTGACCACCAATTTGGTGGGCGATAATGCCAAACCATTTGAGGGACTATGTGAAAGAAGTTGCCAAAGTCATCAATGTACAGTCCAAACAGCAAAGGAGAGAGGGGACAGCCTTGCTTTACACCCACCGTGCTAGACATTGAGTCTGTTGTGCCTCCAGGCACTTGTACTCTCCTTGTCACAGTTTCATACAATGCATAAATACATCACTGTATATCCTCCTGGACCCCAATGGCTCACAACCTTTGCATGAGTCTTGCACGTGGTGTAGTATCAAAGGCTTTGTGGAGGTCCACAAAACAACAATAGATTTTTTGTCTCCGTGATCATCCCCCCTCAATCAAGGCCCTTAGCGTGAATATATGGTCTAGCATATTGTATCCATGGCGGAAGCCTTCTTGTCCTGTAGACTGTATTTTATTTGTTTCAGCCCACCAACTCAACTCATGCTCCACAATAGAGGCATATATCTTTGCTAGCATATGGCCAATCATAATAGTGCGGTAGTTGTTAGTGACCAATGGATCTCCACTCTCAAAAATCGGCACTATTGTGTGGTCACACCAATTTATTGGAAACCCCTCACATACGGCTCTATTGAAGAGATTCGCCAATATAGGGGCTAGTGCATAACATGCATGTGCAAAATGCTTTGCCACAAGGCCATCTTGATCATGTGCTCTCCCGTTCTTCAACCTCCAAATGGCATATCTCACCATCCTTTCCGTAAAGAGACCACACTGTGTTGCCCTAGAGTTTGATGGACAGTGTCAGATGGGAGAGGATCGAGGTGCAGCTGAAGTGCAGTAGACAGTGTGAGAGTGAGAGACAGAGTTGAGCACGATACCCAATGCAATAGTACTGAATAGAGTGTTAACTGAAAGTACAAATGATAACCCTTATACCTTAGGGTTATAAGGGGCTGTTCACACCCGAACACAGTAAGTGCCCGTAAGTGTGCACCACAAGCACATACAAAATAGTACACATAATCTGGGGGAAAAAACCTCTCCTGCCGAGAGTAAAAAGTGCCCCAGTGTCCTACTAGTGATCACCCGCACACTCCCATATGAGCGTAGGCGTAAGTAAGGCGTGTGAGATACCCAACAAACCCCCCTGGAGTGAAGAGTGATCAAGTGTACAAGGATCATCCGCCACCAAAGGGCGTCAAATTCAAAGCATCGCGAAATGCTTCAAATTTGTCCCGTGGAAGAGCTTTGGTGAAGATGTCTGCCACATTGCTGGTGGTAGGACAGTAGACAAGGCTGATATCACCTGCATGTAGCCTCTCTCTGACAAAGTGGTAGTGAATCTCTATGTGTTTCGTGCGAGCATGAAACACAGGGTTCCGTGCCACTGCAATGGCACTCTGACTGTCAGTATATAAAGGAGTAGGCTCCGTAACAGATACATCCAAATCAGCAAGTAAGCGTCTAAGCCATACGCACTCAACTGCAGTAGTGAAGGCTGCCTTGTACTCAGCTTCACATGACGACGTGGCAACAGTGGATTGTTTCTTGCTAAGCCAAGAAATGCATGATGAGCCAAGAAAGAAACAATTGCCACTAGTGGAGTGACGAGTATCAAAATCACCAGCCCAATCAGAGTCACTGTAAGCATGTAACTGCAGTGGTCCCCCCTTGGCATAAAGCAATCCAAGAGCTCTAGTACCCTGCAAGTAACGAAACACACGCTTCACAGCTTGCCAATGCGACATACGAGGCTGATGCATGTACCTGCTCAAAACTGAAACGGCAAACTGTATGTCTGGCCGAGTGTGGCATAGATAGATGAGACATCCCACTGCTGGAGCATAAGTATGGATATCAAACAAATCACTGTCATCATGTAATGACAGTTTGAGCCCAGGTTCCATGGGTGTACAAACTGGCTTGCAATCCTGTAAGCCAAACTTCTCAAGAAGTTGCCCAATGTACCTTGACTGACATAATCCAATGCCTCTAGCATCATGTACAAACTGGATGCCCAAGTAATAGTGCAAAATACCCAAGTCAGACATGTCAAAAGTTTGCTGTAAATTATTTTTGAATGCTGAAATCTGATCAGCATGTGTTCCAGTGAGCAAAAGGTCATCTACATATAGACACAAAATCAGCATGGATCCCCCCCCTTTATGTACATAAAGGGTAGACTCAGATGGGCTGTTTACAAACCCCTGACTAAGCAAGAAAGCATCTATCTTTGCGTACCAAGCTCGTGGAGCTTGTTTCAAACCATATAGAGCTTTTTTCAGCTTGCATACTAAATTTTCTGAGCCTTCAACTGCAAAACCAATGGGCTGCTGTACATACACTTCTTCCTGAAGTTCCCCATGTAAGAATGCAGTCTTTATATCCAGCTGATGCACTTTCCAACCAAAATGTGCAGCCAAGGCAATCATAGACCGAATGGTCGTCATACGGGAGGTAGGAGCAAAGGTCTCCTCATAGTCAATGCCCTTTTTCTGTGCGTAGCCTTTAGCTACCAGCCGTGCCTTGTACTTATCTATGGATCCATCTGCATTCCTTTTCAATTTGTAGACCCATTTCGTACCAATGGCACGCTTGCCAACTGGCAAAGACACCAAATCCCAAGTATGATTCTTATGAATAGAATCCAATTCAGCTTGCATGGCTGCCATCCAATGCACACTATGTCGTGCATCCTCAAAACATTCAGGCTCCTCATTATCATGAGTACATGCTGCCATAACCAACTCCATGGAATGTGCTGAATCATGCAGTCGAGTTTGCCTTCGAGTACGACCAGCCAAGGGTGTTTCCAAATGACTATCTCTCATAGTCTGCGTGTACCATCTAGGCACCTGTCTTGCTTCCTGACTGTGTACAAGTTCCTGCTGAATTTCAGTTTCAGCAATGTGCTGATTTACTGCATGTTCCATAGGAGCAGCTGGCTGAACATTAGGTTCATTTGCTGAAGTACCAGCTGAATCACCAAATGTGATGGGCAGCAGCCCTTCAAAGACATCACGGGCAGCCTGATATGTATCAAAACCAGCCAAGGATAATTCTGATTTTTCATCAAATACAACATCCCTGCTGACAAAAACCTTCTTGGTCACGGGATCATAGAGTCTGTAGCCTTTGCTTTCGCTGCTATATCCCATAAAGATGCATTTTACAGCCTTGTTGTCCAACTTCTTTCGAAGTACCTGTGGAATATGGGCATATGCAAGACACCCAAAAGTACGGAAGTGGCCAACAGAAGGTTTGCGGCTGTGCCAAGCCTCAAAAGGTGTGACGGTTTTCAAGGCCTTGGTAGGGCATCTGTTCAAAATGTGGCAAGCGCACATGACGGCTTCCATCCAAAAACTATGAGGCAAACTCTTTGCCTTCAGCATACATCTGGCCATCTCCATGAGTGACCGATTTTTCCTCTCTGCTACCCCATTCTGCTGTGGAGTATATGCAGTAGTGTACTGATGGATAATGCCCTTCTGCTGCAAATAAGAATTCAGCATAGAGGACATGTATTCCCCCCCTCGGTCCGAACGGAGAGTCTTAATCTTGCAACCAGACTGAGTTTCCACAAGTGCACTGAAAGCCAAAAATGCATCATACACTTCTGACTTCTTTTTCAAGCAGTAGACCCAGCAAAAACGTGTAAAGTCATCAATAAATGTTACAAAATAGTAACAACCACCCAATGACTGTGTCTGCATGGGCCCACAAACATCCAAATGCACAAGCTGCAATCTGGTTGTTGCTCTAAAAGCAACATCACGGGGAAAAGAGAAACGATGCATTTTCCCCAAAATGCAACCCTCGCATAAATGCTCAGGAGGTCTCTCCAAGAGAGGTAATCCATCCAACATCTGAGTACGCTGTAATAGCATCAAGCTGCCATAGTTTACATGCCCCAAACGAGCATGCCATAACTCTGCCTCTAACATAGCAGGAGTAAGAGTGGATGTCAAATATGCAGACTGATCTACCGAAAGAGCATCCAACTCATATAACCCATGACACAGAGAACCTGTCAAGACCAATGTCATGTGTTCCTTGTCACGGACCATGCAACGGTCATCATCAAAGGTGACCTGCAAACCACAACGTGCCATAGAAGAAATGGAAAGCAGATTCTTCTTAATGCCAGGCACATACAAAGCATCCTGTAGGCGGAGAATAGAGCCATCAATGGCTGTAAGCTGAATCTCCCCAATACCACGAACAGGGTATGATGCATTATTAGCACACTGAACAGACTTCCCAACGGGAGGTGCACCAAGAGAAGCAAACAAATCTCTACGAGATGTGATATGCCGTGAAGCACCACTGTCAAAGAACCAAGTGTCAGCATCTTCTGTAGAGCTAAATGCTCTATCAGCCCAAGAGACATCATAACTGCAAGTGTAAAAATAATAGTCCCTGTCTGCAACAAAGGACGCGGACTCACTAGCAGTGGAAGGAGCTGCAGAAACGGACATCCCTGACTCCTTCTTCTTTTCTTTGGCGATGCGCTTCCTGCACTCAGTGATGTAGTGGCCAGGCTTCTTGCAGTAATGGCATTTTCCTTTCTTGGCTTGCGTGCCCCCCTGTTTCTGACTTGTCTGTGAAGTGTTACTACTACCAGAACTCTGCGAAGCATTTTTCCCTTGGCTGTTTTTACCCTTCTGTCTTGACATAAAAGCCTGCTCAGAGGCTATACCATCCACACCACTGTTCCGTCTAGTTTGCTCTTCCTCTAGAAGCAAATTGACAAGCTGAATGAAAGTGATGGGCTCTTTCGAAATCCTCATAGTGAGGTTCAAGGCAGTATGAAAAGCCAAGTAAGAGGGAGCCAGTGAATTCAATGTCGTAGAAATCAGCTGCGCATCTGAGTAGTACTCATCCACATTCATGAGTTGCTCCCGCAAGTCCTGAATTTTGTTGAGATGATCCTGCATAGAATCACCCTCATTCATCTTTAGAGTCTCTAGCTCTTTCTTCAAGAAAGAGATGCGAGTCTCATTCTTTCCTGCAAACATCTGCTCCAATATCAACCAAGCTTCTTGTGAAGAAGCTGCTGAACGAATATGAGGAATGATAGAACGCTGAACTGCCAATGCAATCAGCGACATAGCCTGTGCATCCCGTGTATCCCAAGTTTTCTGAGCTGCAGTTCTTGGGGGAAGTGGCTGAGCGGGGTGAGGTGGAGGGGGCTGAGGTTGCCCTCTTGCACGTCCTCCTGGAGGAGGAGTAGCGGGAGCCACAACTCCCGGTCGTGCTTCCTCTCCACTGACATAATCCCACAAATTTTTTGCCACTAATACATTCTTCATCATGAAAGACCAAAGGGAATAATTGTTCCCATCCAATCGGTCTTCCTTGGACACATAGGTGAATACATCTCCTCCCTGATTTGCCATTATTTCCCAAAAGGCAATAGAGCAATGTCAATGCAGTACGGGCTGGAAATCTGCAAATTTCCAGAAATTGCAGCAAACACAAGTCTGCAATTAATGTGCAAAGGGTACTCTGTCACAAAAAACTGTCACTGATGCACGCTTCCCAAGGTGCAATTAGTGCTCAGCAGCACTAAAACATCAAAAGCCCCAAAATTTTCTGTCACAAATGTCTGTTACAAAAGCCCCAAAATGTGCATTCAATGTGTCACAGACAGACACAGCACGTTTCCCAATGTGCAAACAGTGCAGTGCAACACTGTTATGAATAAATCCCCAAAATTTTGCCAAAATCTCTGTCAAAAACAGTCGGTCTGTGACTGTATCAGCAGTTTAAATGCATTTGTCCTCCAAATACACAAAAGCCCCAAAATTTCTGACCATTCAGTCCAGAAATTTGCATGATATTTACTTTTCCAGTAAATCTGTGCCAACTGCGTGTGAACCGCCGCTTCCAGAATTTTATTCTGGGCTGAAATAATAAAATTTTTGAAAATTTTACCTGGTCGTGTGGCAGAGTACTGACGTGGAGTAGGTCGTCTGACGGGCGGGCGGACTGGCTGACGTGGAGCTTTACAACGGCGGTAGGCAGATTGGCGGGCTGCGCGAATCTGAAGTGGGCAGGCAGGTCGCGAGCAGGCGTTGACTCCGCCTGCACGAAACAGGGCCCTGGCGGACTGGTGGAGCTGCTCGCGAGCTGACGAGCGACTGCTGACGGGCAGCTGCTGACGTGGACGAATGTAGTGAGAAGCTTGCGCTGACAAACGTCAGCACCTGCAGCTGACGCGACACGCCTGCTGGTGGCGCTCTGGGACAGGGCAGTGTTGCGTGTTGATTGTGAGCTGCGCGCAGGGTAGTACTGGGCAGGTCTAGAGCTGGCGACTCGGGGGCAAGACTGACGGGGACTCCTGGCTGCTGACTGAGGACAGCTCTGATACCAAATGTCAGATGGGAGAGGATCGAGGTGCAGCTGAAGTGCAGTAGACAGTGTGAGAGTGAGAGACAGAGTTGAGCACGATACCCAATGCAATAGTACTGAATAGAGTGTTAACTGAAAGTACAAATGATAACCCTTATACCTTAGGGTTATAAGGGGCTGTTCACACCCGAACACAGTAAGTGCCCGTAAGTGTGCACCACAAGCACATACAAAATAGTACACATAATCTGGGGGAAAAAACCTCTCCTGCCGAGAGTAAAAAGTGCCCCAGTGTCCTACTAGTGATCACCCGCACACTCCCATATGAGCGTAGGCGTAAGTAAGGCGTGTGAGATACCCAACAGACAGGGTATCTACTCTTATGATGGAGCATCATATAAAGAAAAAGAGAGAGAGATCTATTACCTCACGCACCATGAATGAAAAGAAATACGAAGAAATTCATATCATGATTCGCTTTGAACTCGAAGTATGAGACAAGAATTGGAGAATGAAATATGACAGCACGTCAAAGCCGAACTGATAGAAAATCAGAGGGCAGAAATGCAAGACATGCAGATAAAGATTAAGAATGACTTACAAATACAAATGCTGTCCGAAATGTATACGCTGAAAACTGAAATGTTGAAAGTGGTAGATGCCTACAAACACACCAATGTAAAGGTAGCCGACTACCAAATGAGTGGGGATACAGGTAGGAACGTGCATTTCGTTGAGCAGCTAGAAAACTAGGAAGCACTAGGGGTTCTGGAGGTGTGGCCATACTATACTGGGAAGACCTCAAAGGGATAGTGCAAGTAATGAAAAGAGATGATGATGCACGATATTTATGGATTAGGATACATGTAGGAAGACCATGTGATATATTCATCGCAATGTGCTATTTCCCTCCTGCAAATTCTACCTATGCCAAACGAGATGGATCTCCCTTTGATGTACTCTATGAGGATATCATGAGATATGCTAGCATTGGGGACATATTATTAGTAGGAGATTTCAATGCACACACTGGAGATAGACAAAGTGACTTTTATATACATGATAATGCCATGCTCAAAGAGATCGACATAGATGAAATAGGCCTACGCAGGAGAGCCCATGATAAAGTAGTGAGTACCTATAGGACACACCTATTGACTTTGGGAAGTGCACATAGACTAGCCATCTTTAATGATCTGCCACACTGGCTAGGATCTGACAATTTGACATGCTGGAATCACAAAGGAGGGGCAAGTACTGTGGACTACTTGATGGGCTCACCAGCATTGATACAAGACATCCAAAACTTTAAGATATCTAAGAGACCAATTGACATTCATGCTCTCTTGTGTACATATGAAACATGAAACACCATGCCTTCCTAGACATCGCAAATACTACTTTACAGAAGACACCTCACATATCTACAGTGGTTCTCTGCAGACCAGTTTACATACATTGGACTTAAGTAGATCGTTGGAAGAATGTACAAGGGATTTAGCAGAGGCCATACATGGATCAGCCATGTATGCATTCCCACACACCTTGCCCCTATATAGACCCACACGATCTACTGCTCCCCAAAATAGTTGGCATGATGATGAGTGTAGAGTCGCCCGAGCTCGCTTACAGAAAGAAGTGGAGCTAGGTACTCAGATACATCGCCAAGCAAAGGCGTTCTTCAAACGCCTTGTGTGGAAGAAGAAACAAGACTACTTAGCGAAAGCAGAAGTAGAGCATGGAAGATGTTTCATGAAAGAAAGCCCCCATACAGATTACATCACTAGATGCTTGGCTTGACTATGGGAGATAATTGTATGACCTGCCAGGACAGCCACCTATGCAGCCCCCACAAGCTTGTAGGCCAACATAGTGGTCTTTCTTCACATGGAAAATGGTTAGGGATGAAATTTATAGATTACAAAACGGGAGGGCACAGGATGAGGATGGACTAGTATAGTAGAACATTTCTCACATGCTTGTGACATATTAGCACCCATATTAGCACATATGTTCAATAGAGCTGTATGTGAAGGTTTCCCTATGAGTTGGTCTGACAATTCTATAATCCCGCTAGCAACTACAGGACTATCATGATCGGTCATACTTTGGCCAAGATATACGGATCTATATTGGAGCATGAACTTAGTGAGTGGACTGAAATGCAAGGCAAGAGAGCACAAGGACAGGCAGGTTTCAGACGAGCATATACCACGCTAGACCATATTCTCACACTTAGAGCCATTATTGAGGAGGGTCGAGCCCGAGACGAGAGGATCTATTGTTGCTTTGTAGAATTTCGCAAAGCTTTTGATATAGTGCCTTGTACACGCATCATGCAGAGATTGCAGGACATTGGAGTACCAGAGGGTATATGATGGGGTGTCTATGCATTATATGAGGCAGTGATAGGTCATGTATGAGCACTTGGGGGGCTATCAAAGAGGATTGACAGTACCATAGGAGTGAAACAAGGATGTCCACTTTCACCCACATTGTTTGGTCTATACATAGATGAAGTGTTTGATTACATAGACCGAGGAGGAGGAGCTGGAGTTAGCCTGGCAGGGGTGCTGATACCAATATTATTGCATGCAAATGATATTGTTCTCATTTCAGATTCACCGGAGGGATTGCAGTGCCATCTAGACGCTTTGCATATCTTCTATAGAGATAAAGACCTCACAGCCTTGGAAAGCCCAAAACCATGGTTTTCAATACTTCAACAGCATGGATGACTAGATCTATGTACCATTCACATTTGGGGAAGACATATTGGAGCATGTGAGGGAATATGTCTATTTGGGAGTCACCTTCTCTGGCCCATGTTTTTCGTTGAGAGGGGCATCAGAGGCACGTCTGGCACGTGGATTGCTCACATACAGTTCCAGGAGCCCCGCACCAAACTTTGGTTGTTTGACACCCTAGTTACACCTACATTACTATATGGAGCAGAGGTATGGGGTTGCAGCTTGTACCACAGGCGTCTTAGACCACTCATTGATTAGATTGGAGTAGAGAGGGATTATTATAATGGTTGGGATAGCGTGGAAAGCCCATTGATCATGATGATAGCACGCATGATTAGGAATAAGCCCTCCACCCCACATCCCATTGTCAGAGTAGAGCTAGGGCCAACACCTACAGTTATGGAGGCACTCTTTAGGGCAGTGACCTTTTGGCATAGACTATGGGAACTTCCACGCCATAGATACTCTAGATTGGCACTAACCTCATCAAGACAACTAGTAGTAGGAGGCAAGAAGAACTATTGGTTTTCACAGATGGCTATTTGGATGAGGTGCTCAGAGCTGATATATTGAGGATTGAGACAGTAAGGACATGGATCCATCCACCACTCCCTCCAGGATCGAGGATGGAGTTCTACAGAAGTCATTTCTTGTGTCATTCTGATGATGGTTTCACTATTCGGCCAGCATATATGGACACCCATCTCTCCCATAGCGTACGGGTTGCTATTGGACAGATTTGCACCTCCTCTATAGGCTTCAGATGGAGACAGGCAGATGGACAAATACCCTACCAAAGGATAGGACTTGCTAGCTTTGTGATCGAGACACTGAGACAGAGGAGCACTACATATGTAGATGCACGGTATATTATGACATATGAGGACGGTACCACTGCCTCTTCTGTGATGGATTTGGACCTCTTTGTCGCATCATGGAGTATGAGGACCAGAGATGCCTAGGTCTTTTCCTCCTAGAGCTCGAGAGGCGCCGAACTGCACTACTGCGAGATAGGTGGCTAACTCATCCAGAAGGACACACACAGAGAGCAGTGACACACTTTTTCTACAGAGCCGACCCTACTGACACTACCAGCCTAGCAGAGACAGAGCCACCCCGCTGCGGACACCTTACAGGCCACGCCGTGGAGTCACATTGGATAGAGCCATTTCCCTTCATCGAGCACGATGGCCCTGTCTACCAGAACCACGTTCGAGGAGGCCACACCACAGTCGGATTAGAGCCATTATCACAAGATAGCGAAGACTCACCACCAGGCATATCAGTGAAGCAGCTAGGGACCGCATCATAGCTGAGATTATGTGCAGATCTTGAGATCAGCTACAACCCATAGTCTCCATCACACTTTTGTACATGACTCTATTAGATCTAGTTCTCCTTTCCTTCCCTTTTCTTTTCTATCGATGAAACAACACTACACATGGTTCAATCCTAATATAGTCCCATCGTATAGTTATTTTCAGTATGTTTTTAGTATTGTTTCATAGGCCACCCACTTATTTGTAATGTTATCTTTACCTTATTGATGAGATGGCATTAGACATGGATGTACTCTGGATTTTGTCTCATAGGCCACATTGGCCTTATGTAGACGTTAATATATCTTTCTTTCTTTCTTTCTTTCTTTCTAGCAAAGGTTTTACATACAAAAGCCATAGAGGCATTTCCATGTAAGATGGGCTCTACTGCACCACGTAGATATACTGACTCTCAAAATGCTTGATATGATGCTGAGTGCAAACACACTAGGACTTGCCTACAGAGGGATATTATACTGGGGACATGCACACACAAGCATGCACGGAATGTCTTCTGTCATCTTGTGTAGAAAAAGAAGAGGGATTATCTAGCCAAACTAGAGTTTGAGATGTATCAACTCTTTTTGAGCAGGGACAATAAGATGGCATGGAGGAAATTTTATGGTAGACAACCCCCTATTGAGTTGACATCACCTACGGTATGACATGAACATGCTAATGCACTGTATGATGTTCCATCACGAGAGCAAATTTCTTGTTTGTCAAACTCTACGCCAACAAAATGTGGATTCTTTATAGAAAAAATGGCAGGGAGGTTAAAGAATGGAAGAGCACAAGATAAAGATGGCCTTGTGGCAAAACATTTTGCACATGCATGTTATGCATTGGCCCCTATCTTGTCAAATATCTTCAATAGAGTTGTATGTGAGGGGTTTCCAGCAAGTTGGTGGGACCAAAAAATAGTGCTGATTTTTAAGAGCGGAGATCCATTGGTCACTAACAACTACCGCACTATTATGATTGGCCATATGCTAGCAAAGATATATGCCTCTATTGTGGAGTATAAGTTGAGTTGGTGGGCTGAAACAAAGGGGATATGGTCTGTAGGGCAAGCTGGCTTCCGCCAAGGATACAATACATTAGACCATATATTCACACTGAGGGCCTTGATTGAGGAGGGACGATCATGAAAGAATAAAATCTATTGTTGTTTCGTGGATTTCCACAAAGCTTTTGATATAGTACCACGTGCAAGACTCATGCAGAGGTTGCAAATAATTGGGGTCACAGAGGATACGCAGTGGTGTATTTATACATTGTATGAGATAGTGACAAGTAGAGTACGAGTGCCTGGAGGCATAACAGACTCAGTGTCTAGCACGGTTGGTGCAAAGCAAGGCTGTCCGCTCTCTCCTTTGCTGCTTGGATTGTATGTTGACGAGATCTCAGATTACATACAAAGATGGGGTGGTATGGCTAGGGTATTGATACCAATTTTGTTATATGCAGACGATATTGTGCTCATCTCCAATTCACCTGAGGGGCTACATCGACATGTGGATGCATTGCATGTGTTTTGTGAAGAGAAAGGCCTCAAGATTAGTCTTAGAAAGACTAAACTTATGGTCTTTAAAACCTCGGCAGCTTGGGCGACACGCTCAGAACATCACTTTATGTATGACGGTCGGTTTGTGGAAATGATCAAACAATATGTATCCTTGGGGTCACTTTCAAAGGGCCATAGTTTTCATGGAAGGAGACTTCAGAGGCTAGGCTTGCACGGGCATATGTAGCTTTGGGCACTCTAGAGCGATAGTGTGCACACATATAGTTCCGGGAGCACCGTACCAAATTATGGCTCTTTGACACTTTAGTTATGCCCACACTACTCTATGGAGCAGCCATTTGGGGTCCAAGCCTTTATCATACTAGACAGGCACCTCTCATGGATTATAACGGAACTAAAGCACAACGTTATGATGGTTGGGAACATATGGAGAGACTGTTGGTCATGATGATATCATGTATGATAAGGGCGAAAGCCTCAGTACCACAAAAGATCATCCGAGCACAATTGGGTGTAGCATCCATGGTAGTTGAGGCACTATTGCAGGCAATCACCTTCCTCCAAGAGGATATGGCAGCTCCCTAAAGACTGATACCCTAGGCTAGCTCTGGAGTCTTCAAGACAACTTGCAGCAAAGGGAGATAGACAGTGTTGGTATGCACACATGAACATGTAGCTGAACTTGCATGGCATGAATATAGACAGATTGCCACCATTCGATTACAGTCTTGATTGTCCCACTTTGAGTCTCAATCGTTCAAAGTTAAATAGACTAATCAGAGCAGATATCACTAAAGTGGAGACAAAGAGGACTTGGTCTAAGCCTCCTTTCCCATTAGGCACAAAGATGGCACAATACCAACATTACTTCTTGCAACTTTCCCATGACACTTTTATAGTGAGGCCGAGATATATGGATGCTCAACTTTCTCACACGTTTTGAGTTGCTATTGGACAGATCCACACCTCATCACATCAGCTGATTCTTGAGACAAGTCGATGGAGCCGTGTTGCAGCAAATGAGAGGATATGCAAGCTTTGTGGATGGGAGGTAGAGAGAAAGGAACACTACATTTGTAGATGCACTGTATACTATGATATACGAGGCCGCTACCATTGCCTCTTTAAGGAGGGCTTTGGACCATTGAGATGGGTGATGGACTATGAGGACTAGAGATGTCTGGGCCTTTTCTTATTGGAGCTCCAACGACATAGAGCAACATTGTTATGGGATCAGAGGCAACCCAAGTCACATCCACCCCTCTAGAGAGTAGTTACAGACTTTTTCAGTATAGCTAACCCTCAGCCACTGCCACCTTAGACACTACATCTCCTATTGATAGGCACCATCAAGGGACATCATTAGGTGGTATCACAGTAGACAAAGCTACAACGTTATGTAGAGCACGACACCTTAGGATTCTTGCTCGGCAACACAGGTCCGCTCATATGCAACACATTCGCGTCATGATTGCTCATTATAGACGAAGATTACCATGTCGAGTCAGGTGGGGGTAGCTTGTAAAGTCTTGGTGGATTCCAGAAACTGAGAGGGAGATATTCTATACTCTTTTAGTTTCTCAGTTTTTCATATTATTTGTTTTCCATATTCTTCATTTTCCATTTCAGTTTATCATGTAGACTTAGACACAATTTTTTTTTCTTCCCTGATGAGAGATGATGATGCTAGTTCTATTAGTTATGGTCTCATAGGCCATTTTGGTCTTTTCTCTTTCTTCTCTCTCTCTCTCTCTCTCTCTCTCTTTTTTTTTTTTTTCGTAAAAGGTAATTGTATTAATTACGAAAAAAATACAAGATTACTGGATTACAAGATACATGATGACACAAAGCCATCATGTGAAGCGGTTTTCTCTATCTCTCTCTTTTTTATCTGATTACAAGATACACGAGGGCCCTAGGCCAACGTGTGGGGAAGCCCCGTAGTGATGCACTGAAAAGATTACACCAATCATGGCAACGACCCAGAGGCAATTGCCATATGCCACGGATGCAAATCCTCCCGAGGGAGCAAGTCGGAGTGTCGGATGATATCTAGCTGCCAATGCAAGAGGCCTTTAAGCCTGGCAATATGTCGGGGTACATTAGAGGCCGAATCAAAGAGAAAAGCATTGTGCGTGGTCCAAATGTGCCAGCATCCCCAATATCTGAAAAAGTGAAATAAGAGCTTCTCATGCAACTGTGGCGGTGCGGGATACTTCGGGCGCACAAAAACCCAGTCGAAAGGAGTTAGCGAGGACCCCACCACCGCGCGCCAAATGTGCGACAAGAGCGACCAGATATTCTTGGCGAGCGGGCAAGAGAGAAAACGATGTCGGGCCGATTCCGCCGATGTGATACAGAAGAAACAATTGCCATTCGAGATGCGACGCTTGGCAAGGGCCGAGGCCAGAGGAAGACCACCAATCATGACCCGCCAAAGAAAAACCTTGCATTTGAAAGGTGTCTTATTGAGCCAGCCTTCCATCGCCGTTTTCTGCCACCATGACAGCGATTTCCGCAGTCCCCAAACAGTATTAGCTTTCTCTCCCAGCCATTGGTGATCTTGAACAAGAAGATGATACACCTGATTAGTAGAGGCCTTTTCCAGACTGAGGCGGCCTGCAAGGTCCCAGTCCTGCCAAGGGCGATCCACAGTCAAGGCAGGAAAGGGTTGCCGACCCTGAAGTTCCGACGAAAGCTGCTCCCATAAATCACGGTATCCACGCGGGATCTTGAAGAGTCGCCGAGCAGTCCGAAATGATACGAGGACATTGCGAGTGGCAAGGGTAGCATCCGCAACCGACGTCATACCTAAACGGGCCATGCGATTGAATCTTGGTCTGAGTTGATGTTTATCTTCCCAGGAAAGGAGTCTCGATACCGCCAACAATTCCTGCTGAAAGGAGTTAGTCTGCAAGCGGTCCCCTACTGGGTGCCAACGGGCCTTTTGGAGCACCACTTTCCAAGAGCCGACCAAGTGCAGTAACAAAGAGGAAGAGGGACTGGAAATACGAGAGTCAGCATTAAGGACATGCCACCAGGAGGCCCGAAGCCGTGTGTTGCCATGGCGGAGCCCGCCGTCCTCAAGAAAATAACGGGTTATGATGGTCCATGGGTGATGGTCCACACACATGGCACGAAAAAGGGACCAACGGAGAGCTAACATGTGAGTGTGTGCATCCAAAATAGCTCCTCCACCCATGCGCTTAGGGGTACATGCGTGTGACCACGAAATCCAGGAAATGCCGGCCTGCAGTGAATCCTTCTTCCACAGCATGAAACGGATGGGATGAGTGAGGGCCTTCAAAGTAGTAGGCGTCCATGGCAACAAAGGCAGGAAATACGTTAGCATTGGAAGCATGATTGTCTGGGCCACTTTGAGGCGGACATGGAATGGCCACGCTTGCGACTTCCAATACATAAACTTCGCCGCCAGCTTTTGTGAAATCCACTCCAGCAGGTCTTTGGGCCGTACATCCACCCCCAATGGGTATCCAAGATGCCTGACAATGGATCCACGGGAAACCACCTGGCCTTGCCAGCCTAAGGACTGTAAATCAGGCTCCGTGCAACTGAGAATGGCTGACTTGAGGGCATTGATGCGAAGCCCAGAGGCCTGACCAAAGAGTGTCCAAACATCTAATGCCCTGCGAATGTTGTCCCTGTCCGCCTGCAAAATCATAAAGGTGTCATCAGCCAAAGATTGGCTAACGAAGTGCTGACCCAACGGAAGAGACAGGCCGGCCAGCTGAGCAGAGGCTGCCATGGAGGATAACATTGAAAGGACCGGGTGAGTCGCCAGGGCAAAGAAGAGAGGGCTCAAAGGACAGCCCTGTCTGACCGAGCGTGCAAGGACAAATGGCTCTGTAACTCCACCATTAAGCATAACTCTGGACGAAGCCTCAGCACTAATGGTGTAGATCAATCGGGACATTCGGGTACCAAAGCCCATAACCGACATGAGGTCTGCAATGAAAGACCAGTCCACATAATCAAACGCCTTTTCCAAGTCCAATTGGATCAATACCACTTCCTGGCCGGAGTGCCGCGCATAGTCAATAGCCATTTGCACATTTAAGATATTATGCAGAATGTTGCGGCCCTTAATGAAACCATATTGGAGAGGATGCACAATAGCTGGAAGGTGCTTGTGAAGCCGATTTGCCAGCACTTTGGAGTAGATTTTATACATGGAGCCCATCAAAGAGATTGGTCTCCAGTGTTGCAGCTTTGACGGCGAAGGGACCTTTGGAATGAGTTTGATAAGAGCTTGTTTCCATGAGGAGGGCATGACTCCCGTTTCCCACACCTGCTGAAACATGGCCACCAATGGCTTCACCAACTGCGTGGCCGAGGTCTAAAAGAATTCATTAGTGAGACCATCCCAGCCAGGACTTTTATCATTCGACAGGTGCAACAAAACATCCATGACCTCTTCCTCGCAAATATCCGTCTCCAAAGCGGCTTGCATATCAGCTGGAACCTGCTGGCGGACCAGACGATAGAAGACCGAGCGGGCATGCGTAACCTGGCTAGAAGGCGAGGAAGAGGAACCAAGAAGGTCCATAAAATAGTTTCTGCACATAGTGACAATGGTCTGCGGATCCGTGACCATGCGACCTTCCGAATCCTGGAGTCTAATCATATTTTCGCGAGCCGGAGACGCATGCAAGGCGCGGAAGAACTTATGAGACTGGCAGGCGCTATCTTGCATTGTGTCCGTCAAGTTGTGGAGCTTGGCCTGTTGATAAGATTTCAACTGAAACACTTGACTAAGATGGGCCAACCGCCTCTCCAGAGACAGCAGAAAATCATCATCAGGGGAATCTAGGAGCAAGGAACGGACCAAAGCCAGTAAGTCTTCTGCTGCATGTCGACGTTAGCGGCAAAGCGAGGCATGATGAATCCCATACTGACGAGCAACCCGCTGCACATTAGAGAGTAGCCGTGCAAATGAAGGCAAGCCCTCAGAGGCGAAGTCCAATAAGAACCTCTCAATCAGCTGCTGCATATAGCCCTGGAAAATTGAATGCTTCAAATAAGAGGAGTTGAAACGTAAAGGGAGCCTATCCAGGAATTGCACAAAAGGTGCAATAGAGTGTGCCCGCATCTCAAGCTGGAGGGGGAAGTGGTCCGACAACGCATATTGCCGCAAGACCTTCATTTCCAGCATCTCGGGGAGAAAATCATCGCCCTGCATGATATACATTCTGTCCAGTCGCGACCAGGTAGTTGCATATTGTGCGGAATGAAAAGTAAAGCCTGAAAAAGAAGGGTGAAGCCACGACCAAAGATCTTGCTTGAGCACGTGCAAAGCAAAGGAACTCCACACCCGGCTTTCCGGCGTATCCATTACCGAATGCCCTGAAGTGGATTGAGAAGAGTCAACACACATATTGAAGTCTCCCATCAAGAATCCCCTTCGGCCGAGTGACATGGAGCCCTGCAAAGTGGACCAAAGATCTCGTCGGGATGCAGGATCATTCGGAGCATAGAGGCCCAACAGCCATAAAATCTCTCCTTCAAATAAGACTTCAATCACCAGAAAGCGCCCGTGCACATCATTTTTAACAAGGACAGGCTGATATTTCTCATGGACAATCATCAGCACGCCCGAATAGTGGGTAGCATGGGTCCCTGCATAAAATAGACGGAATCCATGACAATCCATCACTTTTCCTGCGTCATCGTGACTTTTGTGCTCAACTGCACACAATACATCCCACTGGTTCTCGTGCAAGACGGTCCACATGGCATGTTGCTTATGGCGAGAGCAAATGCCTCGCACATTCCACGTGGCTATCTTCATGTATCCTCAAAGAAGGAAGTCAGGAACGAGGCGCCTGCTGCCTCGATTTCACCTTTTCTGCGAGAGCATCCAGGACACCCTCATCCAGAAAATCAGCCAATACTGCGAAAGAATTCTGGCGACCTGCTTTGGAGGTAGAAGGGAAATCCACTGCCTTGGGAGAGGGGCGGGGATAACGCCGATCCCAGGGTGTAATAACATTTCCTTTGGCATCGAACGCCAGCTTGGCAGGTGGGCCTCTGGGGCCGTCGGTATAGGCTCTCCTTGGAGACTGATTGCGGGGGCCCGACGGGGCCGTAGGACGCGCAGCCTGCTGTGAAGTGGCCATTTCTTTCCGGCGCGTATACGTGCGCACGGAATCCTGGGAAGCGGGAGGCCCAGGATCCGCCAAGCCTGCATCCAACTTTTTACCTTTTTTTGGACGTGCCTCAATCCAGTCAGTGCGATGGGGATCCACACTCAGGACCTGTTGTTTGCCTTTATCCATGACATGAGGAGACTGAAGGGCTTCCTGGGGCGTGGCATCAAGCACCATGTCGTCCTTGGGCAGCACAACCTGCGCATCCTCGGAAGACGATTGCTTTTCAGGGCATTCGGCCATGAAATGCCCCAATTTACCACATGAAAAGCAGTGGCCCGCAAAGTTGCCCCATTTTAAGCGAAAATACAAAGGATGCATGCCCGAACAATTGAGGCGAAGCCACGCGGGCCTTTTCCTGGCCGTGTCCCATAGCATGCATAAACGGTTGCGGTTCATCGCCCTGAGGCTTGGGGGAACCAGCACTGTTCCCACAACTGCCATCGCATCCTTCAACATGGGCCAATAGACCGCGGGACAGTTTTCCACCTCCACCCACACTGGGCATTCGCGTTGAAGCAGACGCTGGAAGTCGGCCATGGGGCGCCATGGCACAACATGGACCAAGCGGCGATCAAAGAATAGCGGCAACTTGGACAGGAGCTCAGCGCGATGCGTTTCCGATTTCAGCAGGACCTCATAAAACCCGCGAGGTCCAAGGAAGATCTCGTCAACAGACTCCCCTTGCAATAGATGGTGCAACCACTGGCGAATGTGCGAAAGCACTGGGATCCTGCCGGTGAAGAAAAGTATAACTGCACGGTCATAGAACATCGAGAAGGATCGCAAGACGGATTTGGGGTCCACCGTGGCTTCCAGCACATCATCCGTTCCCGCAACAGAAAAAGATTCGGTATTATGCTGGACATAATCACCAAGCAGAGTATTGGCGAAGTCCAGCAAGTGCTCCCAGTCAATTTCCTGCGAATCCACAGGATCAGAGGCCACTTGCGCATAGGAGCGTTCCGGAGGACTCATGGGCTCATCGGGCGTATGCTTGGAACGTTTGCCGGCAGGCGGCTGTTCAGAACTCGGCGGCAACTCCTCCGTGCATGGCACCATATCTTCCGGCTCCTCAGCATCGGAATCAGGGCCAAGGGCTGCCACCGTCCGGTCAAGAAAATCCAAATCCAGGCCAGCCATACTGCTGTCTTCACACGCGTCCTGGCAGAGGGCGAGCTAGGTTAGGTGAGGTCGATCCTGCGCAGGGACGTATTGCTAGTTCCCAGCTTCGCGCAGGATCCAGTCAAGCCTGCGCTGCCCGGGAGGACGGGGCCAGGCGGCGCGCAGGGTGGGATGGCGAAGGAACCACAGGGCAGGGCGGCGCAGCACGCAGGCGGGACAAAGACGAACGGCGCGCAGGGGGGGCGATGAAAGGACGCAGGGTGTAGCGACAGGCGAGAGGGTAGGGCGGCGCGCAAGGCGGCGCCAAGCCCGCAGGTCAGAGGGGCGGCGGCAGGAGGGCCAGACGTGCGCAGGACGGCAGACGGGCGCAGGAGGGCTAGACAGGCGCGCGCAGGGCCAGACGTACTCGCAGACGCTTTCTCTCTCTCTCGACGAACAGAGGCGACGACAGGGCGTCAGGCGACTGGGCTGGCGACAGGGCTTCAGGCGACGACGACTGGGCTGGCGACAGGGCGTCAGGCGACTGGGCTGGCGACTGGGCTGGCGACAGGGCGTCAGGCGGCGAGGACGCAGACGAGAACCGATTTAGGGCGCGCCAGAGCATTCGACGACAGGGCGGGGATGTTTTCTCTCTCTCTCCTACAGAGCTCTCTCTCTCTCTCTCTCTCTCTCGGATAGAAAGTCTACCACATGTGAAGACGAGCTTCAGATTCTGCACGAATAAGAGCGGCCATGCCTGGGACAGATCCACCAGAGGATTCTCTCTCTCTCTCTCTCTCTCTCTCTCTCTCTCTCTTTTCCGTAAAAGGTAATTGTATTAATTACAAAAAAAAGGTACAAGTTTACATGATTACAAGATACACGATGGCTCTAAGCCATCTGTGTAAAATCTCAGTACCAGACAAACCAAAAGTTACAAAAGTCATGGCAAAGACGCGGAGGAAATTGCCATATGCTAGGGAAGTAAGTCCTCCCAAGGGAGTAGGTCAGAGTGCCGAATGAGATCTATCTACCAATGCAAGAGACCTTTAAGCCTCACAATATGTCCCGAAACATTAGAGGCCGAATTAAAAAGAAAGGCATTCCGAGTGGTCCAATTGTGCCATTATTCCCAGTATCGAAGAAAGTGAAACAAGATCTTCATATGCAACTGTGCCGGTGTGGGGTATTTTGGCCGTACAAAAACCCAATCAAAAGGGCTTAGCAAGAAACCAACCATTGCTCGCCAAACCACTGACAAGAGTGACTAGATATTCTTAGTGAGAGGGCAAGAAATAAATCGATGACAGGCCGATTCCACAGTAGTGGTGCAAAAGAAACAATTGCCGTTAGAGATCCGACGCTTGGAAAGGGCTGAAGCAAGAGGAAGACCACCAATCATCACCCTCCAAAGAAAGACCTTACATTTGAAAGGTGTCTTATTCAACCAGCCCTCCATCACAGTTGCCTTTCACCATGACCGGGATTTCCGCAATCCCCATACAGTATTAGCTTTAGCAACCAGCCATTGATGATCTTTAATCAGAAGATGATACACCTGGTTAGCTGAGGCCTTTTCCAAATTCAACCGACCTGCAAGGTCCCAGTCCTGCCAAGGACGATCCAAAGCAAGAGCAGGAAAGGGTTGCCTACTCTGGAGCACTAACAAAAGCTGTTCCCATAAATCACAGTATCCACGAGGGATTCTGAAAAGCCTCCTAGCTGTACGAAACGATATCAAAACATTACGACTGGCAAGGGTGGCATATGCAACAACTGAAGTCAAGCCCAAACGAGCCATGCGGTTAAATTTTGGTCAGAGCTTATGTTTGTCTTTCCAAGAAAGTAATCGCAAGGCTGCCAATAATTCCAGTTGAAAAGAGTTAGTATGTAAGCGGTCCTCCACTGGATGCCAACACGCCTTCTGGAGAACCAATTTCCAAGAGCAGACCAAATGAACAAGCAGGGATGAGGAAGGACTAGAAAATCGAGAGTCTGCATTAAGAACATGCCACCAGGAGCTCCGAATTTGTGTATTACCATGCACAAGCCCGTGATCCTCAAGGAAATAGCGGGCTATAACGACCCACGGGTGATGATCCATACACATGGCCCGAAAAAGAGACCAACGAAGTGCCAGCATATGAGTTTCGGCATCCAAAATAGCCCCACCACCCATGCGTTTGGGGGTACATGTATGCGACCAAGAAATCCATGAAATACCTGCATGCAAGGAATCCTTCTTCCATAACATGAAACGAATGTGTTGAGTAAGAGCATTCAAAGTAGTAGTAGTCCAAGGCAGAAAAGGCAAGAAATATGTGAGCATTGGCAACATAATTGTCTGAGCCACTTTGAGGTGAACATGGAAGGGCCAAGCCTGCGACTTCTAATACAGAAACTTAGCTGCCAGTTTCTGTGAAATCCACTCTAGTAGTTGCTTTGGCCGAACATCAACACGCAAAAGGGTACCCAAGATGCCTGACAATGGAACCACGGGGAACCACCTGTCCCTGCCAGCCCCATGACTGTAAATTGGACTCCGTACAACTGAGAATGGCTGATTTGAAAGCATTGATTTGAAGACCAGAAGCATGACCAAAGAGCGTCCAAACATCTAATGCTTTGCGAATATTGTCCTTGTCCGCACGCAAAATCATAAAGCTGTCATCAGCCAAAGATTGAGCAATGAAGTGCTGTCCAAAAGGAAGAGACAATCCAGCCAATTGAGTAGAAGCTGCCATAGAAGATAACATCGAAAGAACCGGATGAGTCGCAAGGGCAAAGAAGAGAGGACTCAAAGGGCAACCCTGTCTCACAGAGCGTGCAAGGACAAATGGCTTGGTAACACCACCATTCAGCATAACTCGCGAAGAAGCCGCAGCACTAATGGTGTAGATCAAGCAGGACATCCGAGTACCAAAGCCCATAGTAGACATAAGTTCTGCAACAATGAAAGACCACTCCAAGTAATCAAAAGCCTTTTCCAGATCCAATTGAATCAATACCACTTGCTGATCAGAGTGCCTTGCATAGTCAATAGCCATTTGCACATTTAAAATATTATGCAGAATATTTCGGCCCTTAATGAAACCATATTGAAGAGGATGCACAATGGCCAGAAGATGCTTGTGGAGCCGATTCGCCATCACTTTGGAAAAGATTTTATACATCAAACCCATCAAAGAAATTGGTCTCCAATGTTTCAACATTGATGGCGAAGGAACTTTTGGAAGCAGTTTAATAAGACCTTTCCATGAGGAAGGCATGAACCCCGTTTCCCAAACCTGCTGAAACATAGTCGTCAATGGTTTCACCAGTTGGGTAGCAGAAATCTCAAAGAATTCATTGGTGAGACCGTCCCAACCGGGACTTTTATCCTTGGGCAGGTGTAACAAAACATCCATAACCTCCGCCTCACAAATATCTGTCTCCAAAGTAGTTTGTATATCAAGTGGAACCTGATTGCGGACCAGATCATAGAAAACTGAGCGTGCATGAGTAACTTGGTCAGAAGGTGAAGGAGAAGAACCAAGAAGGTCTAGAAAATAATTCCTGCACATATTCACAATAGTCTGAGGATCAATGACCATTCGACCTTCTGGATCCTGGAGTCTAGTCATATTTTCTCGAGCAGGATGCATGTAGAGCTCGAAAGAACTTATGAGTCTGACAACCACTATCTTGCAAATTCTCAGTCAAATTTTGCAATTTGGCCTGTTGATAAGATTTCAACTGAAACTCTTTAATAAGATCAGCCAAACGCATCGCCAGTGACAGCAAAAATACATCATCTGGAGTGTCCACCAGCAGAGAACGAACCAAAGCCAGTAAGTCCTCCACTGCTTGTCGACGGCACCGACAAAGAGAGGCATGATGAATCCCGTACTGCCAAGCAACCCGCTGCACATTAGAGAGCAATTGTTCAAAAGAAGCATTGCCCTCAGAGGCGAAGTCCAATAAAAATCTATCAATCAATTGTTGCATATAGTCCTGAAAGATTGAATGCTTCAAATAAGACGAGTTGAAATGCAAAGGGAGTCTATCCAGAAATTGCTTAAAAGGTGCAATGGGTTGAGCAAGTATCTCAAGCTATAGAGGAAAATGATCCGACAAGGCATATTGCTGCAACACTTTCATTTCCAGCATCTCAGGAAGAAAATCATCATCCTGCATGATGTACATGCGGTCCAACCACGATCATGTAGTTGCATACTGCGCAGAATGGAAAGTAAACCCTGTAGAAGAAGGGTGTAGCCAAGACCAAAGATCTTGCTTAAGTACAGCAGAGCAAACGCATTCCACACACGACTTTCCGGAGCGTCCATCACCGAATGCTCTGATGTGGACTGTGAAGAATCAACATACGTATTAAAATCCCCCATAAAAAAACCCCCTCTGCCAAGTGACAAGGAGGTCTGCAAAGTATTCCAAAGATCCCGACGGGATAGAGGGTCATTCGGAGCATAGAGGCCCAACAACCATAAGATCTCTCCTTCGACTAAAACTTCAATCACCACAAAACGGCCATGTACATCATTTTTAATAAGAACAGGCTGGTATTTCTCATGTACAATCATAAGCACACCAGAATAATGCATGGCATGCGTCCCTGCATAAAACAAGCGAAACCCATGGCAATCCACAACTTTTCCTACTTCACCGTTGTCACAACTCTATAGAAATAGAATTTGTATCCTTTTTCATTAATTTGCCTATATAATGATTTATTAAATTTATTTCCTTTGCACTAATTAGATATAAAGAAAAGTGCATTGGAGCTGGCCACTGATGAGTGGTCACAGGTTATGGTGGACCCACGCGGTGGGTTAGAGAAAAGATAGTTCACACTTCCACCTATATGGCCCGATTGGGCGCCTGTGACTAGAACTCACGCATATCAGGGTTAGACTCGCACACAGAAAGGATTGATGCCTTGAAGTGTGGGCTAGATCCACCAGAACAAACAATTACAATCAACAAGATGGCATGATCATGAAATGCTTGTATAATGTGCATGTGTGGGCTGAAAGCTTGAAATGCACATTTCTTTGCATAGGAAAGTCACATGAAGATTCGGATACCATTTTTGCGATGTACACGGAAAAAGCTTTCATATGACACCCATATTAGGGGGGGGGGGGTCCCCTAAATTTTAGGAGATCCCTAAATTTTAGGAGGTCCCTAAATTTTAGGAGCCTCGAATTAGCCTAAAAATGCTAGTCCTAAAAAATAGGGATGTCATTCTAAAAATAGTAAGTTCTGTACTCTAACTGTGCTTACTAAAATTGGTTGTTTCTATTTTTGACAGTATTCAACCCAAAAAGGAAGGCCATAGAGAAGAGACAAGTATCAAGACACTTGTCACACAAGTTTCCAAGTGTCCCACCACTTGTCACATCTCATGACATGTGGCTGGACACTTGTCTTGTGCTACTTCACTTTCCCCTTTTGTACTAGCTCTCCCCTCTCCTATAAATAAGAGCTCGTTTTTCTTCATTCAACATCATTTTTCTTTGCTGTAAACTCATGTACAGCACCTACAGATAGCCAGAAACTGGCCCCATCCATCCCCATCATCATCCCCCACTTCCCCATTATCAAATTCCTCCATATTCCCTCTTCTATCACTGCTGTTTTACAGGACAGTAAGCCTGTAAATTCATTACAGCACCTCCTTCTCGAGCTCTTTCTTCCATTTTAGCAACAAGAAGCAAGCCCTATCCATGTACTGTTGATCAACGATGGAGAAAGGCTGATTTCCCCTTTTTCTTCTCTTATACTGTAAAGAAATCAGTTCTTATCATTGCATAATAGATAATGCATGTGTGTTTGTACATCTTTGCATGATCTTGTGAGAGTGAGAATTACTTCTTCTTACTCTTAGGTTGATTGTAACTGAGCGCTTCCCTAAGGGACTTGGGTTGAGCAGAAAATACATTCCTTCGGGGGGGGTTGCCCATCTTCAACCCTCAATCTTGTCTCCATTACTTTTTCATTTTCATGGCTGTAATTTTGTGAGTAATTTTCATTTTCAGCTTTAAGTGTTCATTCTCTTTTATATTAAATCTCGAAAACAAGCGAATATCATAATTGTTAAGCATACTACGTTGTTCGGGGCGTTTACAACCGTGACTCTTGTGCTCAACAGCACACATGACATTCCACTGATTCTCATGCAATACAGTCCACATGGCATGTTGCTTATGGCGAGAATAAATGCCTCGCACATTCCACATGGCTATCTTCATGTGTATTCAAAAAGAAAATCAGGAACGAGGCACAGCTTGCCTCGATTTAACCTTTTCTGCAAGAATGTCAATGACTCCCTCATCCAAAAAATCAGCTAACACGGCAAAGGAGTTCTGACGGCCGGCTTTAGAGGTAGACGGACTATCCACTGTCTTGGGGATGGAACGGGGATAACGACGATCCCATGGAGTAATCACATTACCTCTAGTATCAAAAGCCAACTTAGTTGGTGGGCCCTTTGGACCGTCCGTATATACTTTCCTAGTAGACTGATTACGGGGAGTAGAGGAAACCGTAGTATGAGCATTGTGCTCTGAAGACACCATTTCTTTCCTGCGCATATAAGTGCGCATGGAATCTTGTGAAGCATTAGGCCCACTATCTGCCAGGCCAGCATCAAACCTTTTATCTTTTTTGGCACGCACATCTACCCAATCATTGCCACGGGTTACCTTTATCCAAAACTTTAGGTGGCTGGGTTGCATCCTGTGACGGAGCATCAAGCACCATATCTTCCATGGGCAGCACAACATACTCAGTATCTGAAGTCGGTTGCTTCTTTGGGCATTCGGCCATAAAATGCCCAAATCTTCCACAGGAAAAGCAATGGCCTGCAAAGTTTCCCCATTTCAAACGAAAGTGCAAAGGATGCATGCCAAAGCAATTAAGACGTAACCAAGCAGTCCTTTTTTTAGCAGTGTCCCATAACATACATAAACGGTTACGATTCATGGCCCTTAGGCTCGGGGGGACCAGAACAGTGCCCACAACGGCCATGGCATCCTTTAACAGTGGCCAATAGACAACCGGACAATTTTCCACTTCAACCCACACCGGGCATTCACATTGAAGCAGGCGCTGAAAATCTGCCATTGGGCGCCATGGCACAACATGGACCAAAAGGCAATAAAAAAACAATGGCAGTTTAGACAGGAGATCAGCACGGTGCTTCTCAGATTTCAACAACACCTCATAGAAGCCTCGGGGCCCAACAAAAATCTCCTCAACACACTCCCCTTGTAGTAGATGGTGCAACCATTGACGAATATGGGAAAGCACTGGGATCCTGCCAGTGAAGAAGAGTATAACAACACGGTCATAAAATACCAAAAATGAGCGCAAGACATTTTTCGGGTCCACCGTGGCTTCCAGAACATCTTCAGCTCTCGAGTTAGAAAAAGCTTCATGATTATGTTGGACATAATCGCCAAGCAGCGTGTTTGCAAACTCTAGCAAATGCTCCCAGTCAACATCCTGAGAATCCATAGAATCAGAGGCAACATGAGCATAAGAACGTTCCTGATGATCCATTGTCTCTTCCGAAGTATGCTTGGTGCGCTTGCCCGCAGGCTGGAAGTCAGGACCAGGAGGCATCTCCTTTGTGCAAGGAACCATATCCTCTGGTTCCTTTGTATTAGAATTCGGGCCAAGGGCTGCCACCGTTTGGTCGATAAAAGCCATATCCAGACCAGCCATGTTGTATCACCACCCGATTAAGCCTGGCAAGTCTGCGATACACTGGTTAGGGCATCCACGCTGTGGCACAGCACGATTGATGGTAGGCAATATGTAGGACACGAAAAACGGGGCGGGCCAGGTCAGCAGAGTGCAGGTCGCGCGAGCAGGCGCCAGGGGCCAGCGCAGGAATAGCGTCCACGCCTGCCTGCGTTGCTCTCGCTCTGTCTCTGTGTCGCCGCTTCTTTTCGTTGACGAAAACAGTCGAATTAGGGTTTTCTGCAGCAAGGCACAGATGTAGGCGACGGCGGGTCTAGGTCCAGGCAGCGGCAGGCGACGGGCCCCCAGACGACGGCGACGGGCCTCCAGATGCAGGCGACGGGTCTGTAGGCGACGGCGTCGGGGCGCATGCGACTGCCACTGGGCTTGAAATCCCCTAATGGTTCTATCCACTGATGGCAAAATATTAGCCACGTCTATACCAAACTGTGGTTGGCCTAGTTCATGATAACCACTTAGAATCTCCTGATGAAACGTCAGGTTTTCAATATCTCTACGAATGGATCTACCACGATCTGAAATCCCTTTCCGAGCCCTGATCCTAGCAACCTGCCGTCACTCATACCTTGTGGATGTAAGCATGTCCCTATGAACATGCAACACATGGTCTCTGCCAGTTGCTTGATGTCAACACTCCATATTGATCGGATGGCCACAAAACTTGCTATCAGCGTATAGACACATTTAATATTTAAATATTTAAATATTAAGACTAAATATCAAGACAAAAAACCAATGCCACCGTATTTGAGTTAATGCCTACAACCCAGTCAATGTATCTGTCTACAAAGACGATGCGCCTGCTCATGAGAGAGAGAGAGAGAGAGAGAGAGAGAGAGAGAGAGAGAGAGAGAGAGAGCTTGGTTGTTGAGGGACTTGGAGGTCTCAAATCCTTGAGCTCCCAAGACTAGCATTGGCTCTCTTCTCTCTCTCTCTCTCTCTTTCCATTTCCAACAACACCTCCCCTTATAGTGTGTCACTACTCTAACTCTCTATTTAGAACATCCTTTGAACTCCACCTAATCCAAATCCTTTCACTAGAGACAACCATCCTCCACCGTGAAAGTGAAAATCCTGTCTCTGCTAGTCGCAAATGATCTTAAGGAGGATGTCCCCTCTAAAGAAGAGACCAATACAGATTTAAGAAGTGGATATGTCTGTCCTCCACTTTGGAAGTAATCCCTTTGTCACAATCTGTATTATAGATCTCTGGCCCTTGATGACTGGTCAAGACTACCCCTGGATATCTTGCAATAACACATGGATTGTATATCAATCTCCAACTGAGGAAACATGTATAGAGAACCTCCCACAGGATAGGTAAGTCTTTTGTCCAATAGTGTGGCTCAACTTTGATTGCAAACAGTGATTGAAGAGAAGAGGCTGTCACCTCCTCTTTTGAATTGTCGTTGATGGTAGCTGGTGGAGGCCACATGTTCTGATAATAGCATTTCAAATCTGACCTTAAACTCCTCCCTAGGTCTCTGGTATTGGTTTCCTAAAAGATCTAGTGGATTCTATGCTGCCATGGTCCTCCGTGTAAAGGTATAACGGATTGATGACTCCATAGCAAAAGTTACTTCCAAGGCTCCTCACCTAGAAGGAGACCCATAATAATGAGCTTAGCCAATAGGTCTTTGCTCTAGATGTCTAGGTCCATGATTCCTAAGCTATCTTTGCCCTAGCTAGGCTCCCATCTCCTGCTGACCAAATAAAGTCCCTAATGATATGCTTCATTTGCCCAATGCATATGACTCGGAGAATGCTCAACATGAAGTGATGTACCACATGGATGTCAGAAGAACCTTGTCTCAGCAACCATCACTCCTAATGCTCAAAAGAAGAGGTGCCAATTACTACTCTAAAGTAATGTTAATCCGACATGACATCCAATATATCATCAGTCCCTCACAGTGTGAGATGGGAGGAAGTACAAGGATCATCCGCCACCAAAGGATATCAAATTTAAAGCATCTCGAAATGCTTCAAATTTGTCACGAGGAAGAGCTTTGGTGAAGATGTCTGCCACATTACTGGTGGTAGGACAATAGACAAGGCTGATGTCACCTGCATGTAGCCTCTCTCTGACAAAGTGATAGTGAATCTCAATGTGTTTCGTGCGAGCATGAAACACTGGGTTCCGTGCCACTGCAATGGCACTCTGACTGTCAGTGAACAAAGGAGTAGGCTCAGTAGCAGATACATCCAAATCAGCTAGCAAGAGTCTAAGCCATACGCATTCAACTGTGGCAGTGAAAGCTGCCTTGTATTCAGCTTCACATGACGATGTGGCAACAGTGGATTGTTTCTTGCTAAGCCAAGAAATGCAAGAAGAGCCAAGAAAGAAACAATTGCCACTAGTGGAGTGACGTGTATCATAATCACCAGCCCAATCAGAATCACTGTAAGCATGTAACTGCAGTGGTCCCCTCTTGGCATAAAGCAACCCAAGAGAACGAGTACCCTGCAAGTAGCAAAAAACACGCTTGACAGCTTGCCAATGTGACATACGTGGTTGATGCATATACCTGCTCAAAGCTGAAACTGCAAATTGTATGTCCGGCCTAGTATTGCATAGATAGATAAGACATCCAACTGCAGGAGCATATGTATGTATATCAAACAAATCATTGTCATCATGTAATGACAGTTTCAGTCCAGGTTCCATGGGAGTACAAACTGGCTTGCAATCCTGTAAGCCAAACTTCTCAAGAAGCTGCCCAATATACCTTGACTGTGATAGCCCAATACCTCGAGCATTATGTATGAACTGGATGCCCAAGTAGTAATGCAAAACTCCCAAGTCAGACATGTCAAAAGTTTGCTGCAAATTTTGTTTGAATGCTGAAATCTGATCAGCATGTGTTCCAGTGAGCAAAAGGTCATCAACATAAAGACATAAAATCAGCATAGATCCCCCTTCTTTACATACGTAAAGGGTAGACTCAGATGAGCTGTTTAGAAACCCCTGACCAAGCAAGAAAGCATCTATTTTTTCATACCAAGCTCTAGGAGCTTGTTTCAAACCATATAGTGCCTTTTTGAGTTTGCATACCAAATGTTCTGAGCCTTCAACTGCAAAACCAATGGGCTGCTGTACACAAACTTCCTCCTGAAGTTCCCCATGTAAAAATGCAGTCTTGATATCTAGCTGATGCACTGTCCAACCATAATGTGCAGCCAAAGCAATCATAGACCTGATGGTCGTCATACGGGAAGTAGGAGCAAATGTCTCCTCATAATCAATGCCCTTTTTCTGTGCGTAGCCTTTAGCTACCAGCCGTGCCTTGTATTTATCAATGGATCCATTTGCTTTTCTTTTCAATTTGTAGACCCATTTCGTTCCAATGGCTTTCTTCCCAAATGGCAAGGACACCAAATCCCAAGTTTGATTCTTAGTAATAGAATCTAATTCAGCTTGCATAGCTGCCATCCAATGCACACTGTGTTGTGCATCCTCATAACATTCAGGCTCTTCATTATCAAAAGTACTTGCTGCCATAATAAACTCCATGGTATGTGCTGAATCATGCAAACGAGTTTGTCTTCTAGTACGACCAGCCATGGGTGCATCCAAAGGACTATCTTGCATAGTCTGCAAATACCATCTAGGTAACTGTCTAGCATCCTGACTGTGTGCAAGCTCTTGTTGAATTTCAGTTTCAGCATGATGCTGAATATTCCGATCAGCCAGTGGCTGAATTTCTGCACTTTCCATAGGAGCAGCTGGCTGAACATTAGGTTCATTTTCTGAACCTCCAGCTGAATCACCAAAAGTAATGGGCAGCAGCCCTTCAAAAACATCACGGGCAGCCTGATATGTGTCCAAACCAGCCAAGGATAATTCTGATTTTTCATCAAAAACAACATCCCTGCTGACAAAAACCTTCTTTGTAACGGGATCATAGAGTCTGTAGCCTTTGCTCTCATTGCTATATCCCATAAAAATGCACTTAACAGCGTTGTTGTCCAATTTTTTTCTAAGTACCTGTGGAATATGGGCATAGGCAAGACACCCGAAGGTACGAAAGTGACCAACAGAAGGTTTACGGCTGTTCCAAGCCTCAAAAGGTGTGATAGTCTTCAAGGCTTTGGTAGGGCATCTGTTCAAAATATGGCAAGCACACATGACTGCTTCCATCCAAAAACTATGAGGCAAGCTCTTTGCCTTCAGCATACATCTGGCCATCTCCATGAGTGACCGATTTTTCCTCTTTGCTACCCCATTCTACTGTGGAGTATAAGCTGTAGTATACTGATGGACTATGCCCTTCTGCTGCAAAAAAGAATTCAGCATAGAGGACATGTATTCCCCCCCTCGGTCCGAACGGAGAGTCTTAATCTTGCATCCAGATTGGTTTTCAACAAGTGCACTGAAAGCCAAAAATGCATCATACACTTCTGACTTCTTTTTCAAACAGTAGACCCAGTAAAAACGTGTAAAGTCATCAATGAATGTCACAAAATAATAACAACCGCCCAATGACATGGTTTGCATAGGCCCACAAACATCTGAATGCACCAACTGCAATCTGGTTGTTGCTCTGAAAGCAACATCACGAGGAAATGAGAACCGATGCATTTTCCCCAAAATGCATCCCTCGCATAAGTGCTCAGGAGGTCTCTCCAAGGGAGGTAAGCCATCCAGCATCTGAGTACGCTACAAAAGCATCAAGCTGCCAAAGTTTACATGCCCCAAACGAGCATGCCATAACTCCGCCTGTATCATAGCAAGAGTAAGAGTGGATGTCAAGTATGTTGACTGATCTACTGAAAGAGCATCCAACTCATATAAACCATGACACAAAGATCCTGTCAAGACCAAAGTCATGCATTCTTTTTCTCTAACCATGCAACGGTCATCATCAAAGGTGACCTGCAAACCACAACGTGCCAAAGAAGAAATAGAAAGCAAATTCTTCTTGATTCCAGGCACAAACAAAGCATCCTGCAGGCGGAGAATAGAGCCATCAATGGCTGTGAGCTGAATCTCCCCAATACCACAAACAGGGTATGATGCATTATTGGCACACTGTACCGATTTCCCAACGGGAGGTGCACTAACTGAAGCAAATAAATCTCTGCGAGATGTAATATGTCTAGAAGCACCACTGTCAAAGAACCAAGTGTCAGCATCCTCTGTAGAGCTAAGTGCTCTATCGGCCCAAGAGATGTCATAACTGCAAGTATAAAAACAATAGTCCCTCTCCACAACAAAGGACGCGGACTCACTAGCAGTAGAAGGAGTAGTAGAAACAGACATTCCTGACTCCTTCTTCTTCTCTTTGGCAATGCGCTTCCTGCACTCAGTGATATAGTGGCCGGGCTTCTTACAATAATGACATTTGCCTTTTTTTGCTTGCGTCCCCCCTTGTGTTTGATTCTGCGATGTGCCCGAAGTGCCAGAACTCTATGGAGCATTTTTCACCTTGCTGTTTTTGCCTTTCTGTCTTGCCACAAAAGCCTGCTCAGAGACTATAGCATCCACACCACTATTTTTCTGTGTTTGCTCCTCCTCTAGAAGCAAACTAACCAGCTGAATAAAAGTGAGTGGGTGCTCAGCAATCCTCATGGTAAGGTTCAATGCAGTATGAAAAGACAAGTACGAAGGAGGTAAGAAATTCAAGGTGGTGGATATCAACTGTGCATCTGAAAAATACTCATCTACATTCATGAGCTGCTCCCTCAAGTCCTGAATCTTATTTAAGTGATCCTGCATAGAATCACCCTCATGCATCTTCAGAGTTTCCAACTCTTTCTTCAAGAAAGATATCCGAGTCTCATTCTTTCCTGCAAACATATGCTCCAAAGTCAACCATGCATCTCGTGAAGAAGATGCCGAACGGATATGAGGTATGATGGACCGCTGAACTGCCTGAGCAATCAGCGACAAGGCCTGTGCATCACGTGTATCCCAAGCTTTTTGAGCTGCAGTTCTTGGAGGAAGTGGTTGAGGTGGAGCGGGCTGAGGTCCCCGTTGTCCATGTGTGCCATGGGGAGGAGTAACGGGAGCTACAACTCCCGGTCGAGTTTCCTCTCCACTGACATAATCCCATAAATTCTTGGCCACTAATACATTCTTCATCATGAATGACCAAAGCGAATAGTTGTTTCCGTTCAATCTGTCTTCCTTGGATACATACGTAAAGACATCACGTCCCTGATTTGCCATGATGACAAATTTCCAAAGACAAAATGAGCAATGTCAAAGCAGTATGAACTGGAAACCTGCAAATTTCCAGAAATTGCAGCAAACACGTTTCTGCAATTAATGTGCAAGGGCGTACTCTATTAGAAAACTGTCTTTTAATGCACGCTTCCCAAGGTGCAAACAGTGCATTGCAACACTGTTATCTCAAAATTCCCAAAATTTTTGCCAAAATTTCTGTCAAAACAGTGTTTCTGTGACTGTACCAACAGTTTAAATGCAACTGAGCACAAAATACACAAAAGCCCCAAAATTTCTAATGATCCAGTCCAGAAATTTGCATGAAATTTATCCCCCACTTGTTCTGTGCTTGCCGCGTATGAACCTCCTCTTCCAGAGCTGTGTTCTGGGCTGAAATTAAAAAAATTTTGTTTAAAAATGTACCTGACGTGGAGCAGGCCACGAGCAGAGGCAGGTCGCTGGTCAGACGTGCGAACGAAACGCAGGTTGCTGACGTGGACACATCAGACGGCGGGAAGACTGTCGCGAGCTGCAGGCGTTGAGTCGTGGAGGTGTCACACGACGGGCAGGACAGTCGCTGTGTGGTAGGTCGTCGGGCGGGCGGGCGGGCTGGATTACGTGGACGACAGGCGGCGCAGGGCAGTCGTGTGGCAGGTTGTCTGGCGGGCGGACTGGCTGACGTGGAGCTGCTGGACAGTCGCGAGCAGTGTGGCACGTGGAGCAGGCTGACGTCTGACGAATAGGACGACAGGCGAACAGTCGAGCGTGTTGTGTGGCAGTGCTGACGAAACGGATCTCAGTCGACGTAGCTGGCGCCTGGGTTGACGAGGGCAGTGCTGAGGAACAGCGCGTTGGTGAAGCTGCGCTGGCGGGCTGTAATGCGGGCAGATTGACGACGAGGTGGCGCCTAACTGCTGACGAGACTGACGATGCACTGGAGACAGGTTGCGTGGAGCTGTGCGCTGGCGGCCTAGAGCAGAACTGGCGTGGGCTGCAGATTGCAGACTTGCACACTGCAGGCAGAAGCTGAGTTCAGAGCTGTGCTCTGATACCAAATGTGAGATGGGAGGATCGAGGTACAGCTGGGATTCAGTAGACAGTGTGAGAGTGAGAGACAGAGTTGAAGCACGACACCCCAGAGTATAGACTGAATGAGTGTAACCAGAAAGTACAAAGTACAACCCTTAACCTTAGGGTTGTAGGGGGTGTTCACACCCGACACACACTAAGTGCCCAAATGTGTGTAACATAAGCACATAAGTACATACGACAATAAGACCATAAGTCTGGGGGAAAAAACCTCTCCTACCGAGAGTAAAAAGTGCCCCAGTGTCCTACTGATCACCGACACTCCCATATGAGCGTAGGCGTAAGTGAGGTGTGAGTCAAATACCCAACACACAGAACCCAAGTAAAGTCCTCATACGGTCGCCATTCTGGCTGCCTAGTGTGGGATACTTAAAATTCATACGATTTGTGCCAATTAATTAAGCCACCACTAGATGCTCTACAAAATATCTCGAAGGCCACTACAAAGGGCATAAAGTTGCTCTCATCCCCGTCTAAATCAATTATTGTGTCGTGTACAAACTCCACACCAAGGAGCTTGTTGAGCTCAAGGATGGGAAACCTGATGCTCTGATACCTGTGGCTCTATCTATCAATAAAGAGCTCATGGCCTCTGCTACAAATAGAAAGTCAATAGCCACAAGGAAGTGGCATTGGGAGGATGATTATATAGCTAGATAATTCAGCGATCAGTCAAGGGGCTTGTTGAGCTCAAGGACGGGCAACCTGATGCTCTGATACCTGTGGCTCAATCTATCAAGAAAGAGCTCATGGCCTCTGCTTCAAATAAAAAGTCCAGTCACAAGGGATTGGGATTGGAAGGGTGATCATAGAGCTAGATAATTCAGCAATCAGTCAAGGAATATAGCAGTATATCCCTTGTCATTCAATTCATCAAAGAGGAAAGCATCAAATTTTCCAGATGTGATCTTCGCATCAAATACCCAATCTATTGAAGCATTTCCAACAATAAAGCAGCTGAAATCTCAAAAACCGCTTGGAAAATGCAAGAAAAAGTAGTATTCAAAGACTGGACTAGCTGTAAAGTTGCAAGTTTTCTTATTTCTTTGGGCTGAGGATTCATGGTCCTCTTTTATTTGGAAGTTGGCGTAATCAGATGGGCAAGGAGTGAAATGTCCGCAACTGTATTGAGGCATCCATGGAAACCAGCCATTTCTGCCTCTGGAGTTTTCAAGCAGTTAAGGTGATTTGGCACATGGCTTTAACAGTTGTTCAAAGGTGAGCCTGAAATTAGGATTGCATAAGTTGGGTCCCAAGTCCTTGTCAGCATTTTGAGGCATTAGCAGAGCCCCCAGATGTCCCAGAACTGTCAGTGGTCTAGCTTTAGGCTTATCTTGGGGATTGCATTTCATAGCAACACAGGGGAGCAGCTTAGAAAGCTGATTGGGTGTGGGCAGTACATGCCAGCATCATCACTTGATAAATATAGCTCTAGAGAACCTTGGGAAGGACTCAGGAACAAGCTCTATTTGGCAAAGAATATAGTGCTAGAGAACTTTGGGAGGCAGCAGGCTCTATTTGGCAAAATCATGCAGCATACTTTACAAAATCAGCAAAGGCCAGTTGACAGATTCCTCCAAGAGAATTTTCTTACGGCTTAGACAAGGAGAACCTAAGTGCCATTGCACCTCAACCTCGTGACTGTTTGTATCTGTTTCCCATTGAGCTGCTTGGGATGTTATATAATCAAATAAGAATGCCATTAAAAGAAATAGAAAGTGCTCTCAAAGGCAATTTTCTTCTGAGCCAGTTGAGAAAAAGTTGTTCTTCACATTCATGCAAAGCTGGCACCTTCCAAGGATCCGAAACCTTCCAACTTGTTCATTTGGTAGAACGCTTGTTTATCCTTTGCAAATATGAAAATCAGCAAGCTCTATCTAAAAATGACATAGGCCTGAAATTGATGACAATCAGCATATTCATTTTGTGGGAAAAATAGAGTAGCTTTTAACATCTGCTTTAAAATCTATGAATGAAGAGAAATGCTGGATGGGCTTTGTATAGTCAACCTTGGCTCCAGTGCTGTAGGCATCACTTTATCTTCAGGATCACAAAGCCGAATATCGATGGGTCCAGGAGGCATTTTTCTCTTAAGGAGCTTGGTTCTGTACAATCTGTGCAAACATTCAACAGCCAGAAACAAGTTAAAATGATTTAGAACAGATCCTAAAGTTTACTTAGCATGTCTCTGTATAATGACTTTATGCAGTTGAATTTCTCAGAATTACAACTCAAGGAGATTTCAGGACAAAAACAGCAATGTTTCATGAAAGTTTTTTCCAAACTTTAGACCTACAGGGAATTATCTTTTTGACATTATGCACAGTGATCCTAACACTCAAAAACACCACTTACGAACTTCCAAATACAATTCTATTCTCTTTAACATTTCCAGTGAGCCCTTTCAAGTTTAATAGAATTGAAAGTTATTGCAGTTTGATGGCAAAGATCTCTTGTTTATAGACATTGGTGTGTCCTCATGTCTAACTCACACATGAAACTTTAGAAGCTTCAAATATTGAAGCAAATCCTCTATCCATACTCTGCTCTTCCAGGTCTCTCTCTTGTTTGGCTCCATCATTCATGTGATTGCTGGTTAGTGATGTTACTGTCAGGTGCCCGAGACTTTTACCACCTAGGAGCTTCCTTGCATGCCTCACATTAACGTTCTTAAGCAATCATGTATCAACATCAGCATTTTAAAAACATCACCAAGGCATGCAAATCGTAACATTACATAGCCCTCCTAGGAAAGCTTTTCCGGCAGCCTATGACATGTTGTAGTGGCATGACTTGTTTTGGCACAAAATCTTTCCGTAGCACAAAGCAACACTTTCATGCAAAGTTTAGAGATTTTGATATTACCAATACATCCAAAACAACTCCAAACCCCCAATACAACTTTTGAATCACCAAAATTGGAGTTTGGATGAGGGAGAAATGGCATTTGGTTTTTTGGGGTGGACGGGGAGGGGAAGAAAGGGGTTGGTTTTTGCCTAATACAAGCCATGTTAAGCAAAAAATTGCCTAAAATGCACAAAATTGAAACAATACAAGAACATTTTAGTTATATTGGAGCACCATAGTGTATGTCCAACTATGCGAGGAGTCTTTCCCAACATGCCATCTAAGGCTAAACATATTCACTAGCATGATCAGATGGGGAAAGTCGTGCTTGAGGAATGGGCCATTGACCTCAATGATATGCAGCTCCTTTTTTTAACTGCTATGTGAGTCAACACCTTTGTGTGTGGTCTCAAAAATTTAAGACAGGTTTTGGTATCTATGTTTTGTTGTGCATGCGTGTACTTGAATTGCTTACTATAATAAAGCACAGTAAGCACTCTTGGTGCTTCCAAACTGCTAGCTGCATCATAGTGAGTATCCTTTTCTTAGGGTACATGCATGTATGGTCTTAGAGGCAAGAAGTAGTGCTCTTGTGGATTCAGTCCCTAGTTCCTATGCTTTAGGAGCCAGCACCAGACCTCCTTCAGAGATGAGGGAGGTGGTGGACCTAGGACATGGAGGAGCGATGCAGAGCGCTAGAGACGGCACAATGCTAGTAGAGGAGCCAGCACCAGTGATAGTGAGAGCGTGAATACGAGGGACATGGGCAGGAGCAAAGAGGCCCAAAGCTGAGATAGGCGAAGGGACAGTGGAGAGTGGTCAAGGACCTTCGACCACCATCCCATAGGCTGCCACCTCAGCCTTCTATGGCTTCCACAGTCACTTCCCTGGTTATCCAGGAGATAGAGACTCCATAACAGTTGACTACAACAGCACCGTAGATTACACCTACACCACAGATTACAGCAGCATAGCAAATAGATGAAACATAGCCCACAGAGGCAGTGTTACTAGCAGCGACACAAGAGATGCAGTAGGTTGCAGACGTGCCACCTCACCAGGCAGAGATCCCAGAGTTGATCCCATCACATGTACTCGACACCCAGCAAGGTGGAGAGGGTGAGGAGACACAAGAGAGGTAGAGGACTTGGATGCATACTCCGAGGACTTCCCCCCACTATACCGGGCACCAGAGCTAGCAGAGAGGACGCATGAGGGGGTGCATGCTAGGAGATAGTAGAGACAGGCATGGCCAACAGAGCCACGCCCATCTGAGAGGTTGAGACTCCATGAACATACTCCGTAATGTACAAGGCTTTGGAGGATGCCACTTCACGTAGGTCGGAGCCTCATGGGGAAGGACTTACATACAGCATTATTAGGAGCAGCAGTTGATTTTCTCATGTTGCAAGAGCACCATCTCTTGAGCAGAGAGGATATCTCGATGCTGCGAGAAGCTGTTGCCAGGTCAGAGTTACATGTATTGGGCAGCAGATGTGGGAGATACAAAGATACAGGCTAAAGTATGCATATGCATTGGGGAGCAGTGGATCTAGTTGGTACAAGGCTGGGGTATTGTGATTCCAGGAAAAGCTATGTGGGTCTCAGTGAGAGTGGAGAGTCCCTTATTGGTATGCTGGTCATTTATGCCAGTGAGATAGGAGAGTCTTGGACTACCCTTAGTAAGTTGCTACCACAGGTGGATCATTGGATAGTAGGGGGTGACTTTAATATGGAGGAGGCTCTCGAGGACAGGAGAGGCTGATACATGGAAACTATTAGAGGAGAGCAGGCTGCTTGGGAGGAGTTAGTACTTCAGACCAAAGGCCAGGACCCACGGTTCATAGCAGAGTATAATAGGTCCACAGGCTCATTCCAGTTCTCCAGGAGAGACATGGCAGTAGGAGCTAGGACTTTCTCTATGATTGATTGATTTTATGTAGACGATTGGGCTTGCAACAGGGGTGGCCTAACGGGCATCATGCCTGGCATGACTCTCTCAGACCACTCACCAATTCAGCTACTTCTCTTTGAGAGAGTCAGTGGACCTCACTCTAGTGTTAGGATTCCAGAGCACTTGTTCTATGAGGATGATCTCAGAGAGAGTCACACAGCTGTGGAGATCCAGACCCCTCTTGGTTGGATGAGCAGCTACTGACTTGGATGAGATCTTACAGTAGATTAGCTCCTTGTTTAGGGAGGAGGCTAGGAGGAGGAGAGAGGGCCTTCTAGAGAAGGAGAGATTTGCCAAAGCATCATTGGCTGCCCTACAAAGGGGAGAGGAGAGACGGCCAGGGTGGACAGCTGAGAGGATGCGCATTGCCAAAACAGAGATTGATGCTATGAAGGAAGCCAGATCAGAGTATAGGTTTTACATGAGCCTCCTTCTAGACTCAATCAAGTGAGAGGGTTAACAAGCATTTTTTCCACATACAAGGCCAAAACACTCCAGACAGGGTGTTAGGAGACTTAGGAGAGTAGATGGATCTATTCCATAGGGTCCTTTGGAGGAGAGACAAGTGGCTACACAGTACTACACAGCTTTGCTTGGGTCCACTATTAGGCCTCTGGGATACAAATGGGATATGGGGACAATATGGCAGAGCACAGAAAAGGTGATTATAGATAGGATGAGTAGATATTTGATGGCCCATTTTACAGAGGAGGAGGTGCAGAAGGCACTTCTGGCATTGCTCTCATGCAAGTGTCCAGGCTTTTCAGAGGGATTGATTCACCTCATTCCCAAAGGAAGTGGAGACAGATTGGAGATCACACAGTGGAGGCCAATCACCTTGCCCTACAAGATCCTTGCAAAGGCAATCAGTCTCAGATTAGCCCCATTGATGCCAGATATCATTCACCCTACACAAATAGGTTTTGTCCAAGAACGCAACATCTTAGACAGGATCTTCACTTTCTAGGACTCCACGGCTTTGGGTAGATCTAGGAACCAATATCTTATTGTGCTACTTCTTGACTTTGAGGAGGCATATCACCGCGTTGATTGGGAGTTCCTAGAGGGCATGATGCTGAGGATGGGATTTCCAGAGCAATGGATCTGAAGAACAGTGGCTCTTTACTCCTCAGCACACATCCAGGTTATGACCGGTGGGGCACGAGGAGACAGATTCAACATTCAGAGATTGGTTAGATAGGGCTGCCCACTAGCTCCCTTCTTGTTGCTGTCTGTAGCAGAGGCCATGAGCTCCTTCTTGAGAGAGAGATCTACAGGTATCAAGTTACCCATCTTGAGTTTAAGGAGCTTCTAGATGTGGAGTCAACTTGCCATTTTCAAAAGGCCAGTAAGTTGTGCCTCCCTCACTCGATGTGGTCATCGAGTTCTTTCAAGGGGAGGTGTGTATGAGGGAGTACCTCTCTAGCTCCCTCACCCACGGTGTTGGCGTCATGTCGCAGTGCGTTGATAGCTCCACCCACCCACCGTGACATAGTCCCTTTTACTGAGGCCCGGCAAGCTTGTAAATGATCTTTTGACTATGAATATGATGTGAAGCCCCCAAGATGGGCCCTTGTGCAAATCGCGTGCCATGTTATGTTCCGTGTCGCGTTCCGTGATGTGTTGGGGTGCCCCGTGACGTGTTGAGGGGTCAGGATGGCAAAGTTATGGGAAGGGTCTAGTGCTGCCCCGGGGCCTCCCCAGGGGGTCCCGAGCGGGTCTCTGAGGGTTGGACCATCAGTGGATGACACAATAGTCTATCAAGATGGGGATGAGAATAACTTTAGGGCCCTTGTAACTGCCATGGAGATATTATGTAGAGGAGCAGGTGCCTTAATTAATTGGCACAAGTGCTATGGATTTTGGGTATTTGATTCTAGGCAGCTCGGTGATGACCACATGGATTTTACGTGGGTTCCCTGTGGGACTGCAGTGAGATATCTTGGTTTCCATGTGGGGATTGACATTACCTCAAAACAACAGCGAGCATCCCTCCTCTTGAGCATAAGATAGAAGCTTATTTATTGGAGCTCAGTACAGCTCTCACTAGCAAGGAGAGTAGTGGTCACCAACCAGGTCCTTCTTGCGACTATGTGGTACATCACTTCCTGTTGGGCATTCTCCAAGTCATGCATCGGCCATGTGAAGTGCCTTATCAGGAACTTTAATTGGTCCAGAGGAGGCGAGAACCCGGCTAGGGCAAAGGTTGCTTGGGACGTCATCATACAATCTAGATCCAGGGGAGAGTTGGGAATCATAGACCCAGATAGCCAGAGCAAAGCCTTGATGGCTAAGCTCATTGTTAGGGGTTTGCTTCTTGGTGAGGAGCCCTAGAAGAAACTTTTGATAGGGAGGCTACACGCTATGACACCTACGTACGGAGGACCATGGCTGCCCAACATCCATTGGATTTTTTAGGAGATTAGGACTAGGGACTTAGGGAGGAGCTTTGAGATGAGATTCGCGGCTGTGCTATTATTAGAGCCTAGAGATTTGTACTACCAAGGCTTCACTAGCTACCCCCCCACTACAGCCGAAGGAAAGAGAAGGCAACCTCTACTCTTCAATCACCTCTTGAGATTAGACTCCGGTTGTTGGGAATAAAGGCCCTCATGCCTTTAAATGTGCTCGGGTGTGAACACACCCTTAGTGTAACGTATCCCCCTGTCCACTTGTAGGACACGTCTTAGCAGCCCATCAGGAAGAGAGTCTAGAAAGCGCCGCCTAGCACTCATAAGGAATGTCACAGGGTTTGCGATCAAGGTCTTCCTGAGTCTGCCACGAAGTGGAAGTATCTGGCCGTTCCCACTTAGGACCGACCTGAATTAGGGTTTTCCTAATAGTCAAGTTTCTAGGAAGTAGCTAGTGTCGAGCCCCACATGAACCACTTTGCGCAGAAACATCAGGGTCGAAGCGGATTTATACTGCACTTGGTTCAAGGAGAATGGGAAACGAGAGGGATGGGAAGCTCAACCTTCCTGCCCGTAAGGCATAGTCCCATTCCGTTCCTCTAAAACAGCATAAGTCGGGTCTTTAACTCTATTGATTCTAGGTCATCGCTACTTCGCTATCAATTCCTTCGAGAAAAGTTCCCAGCTAACCGGAACCACCCTTCTGTAGGACGGACCCGGAGTCACGTCCACCGCACTTTCCTCAGGTGCTTAGTTATCTAATTACCTACCACATTAAGTTTGACATGCAAAAACAGCTTCCTTAATTAACCAATTAATCACTGGTTCTTTCATGTAACTTAGGCACTGACATAGAAAAACAATGTCAAGCAAGTTCCTTTTTCAATATTTGATCTTTATTTATCATAGTCTTTGGAATACATCAAATATCCTGCCTGAAGGCTATCCTAGCAATCCTCAAGATTGCTACTCCAAGCTCCGCCCGTTGACTAGTATGCGGGCCTCGAGATCCCATCTCGAGTAACGTCGGCCCCTTGTGCAGGATCCGGAGGCAAGGGATTTACGGCCAGAGCCTCCCCTGGCACCCAAGTGTCCTCCTGCTCCAAGCAGCACCCACGAAGAGACCTCTCGTGGCGGGTTCGGTCCACGTACCCGGCGCGGCTAACAACCCCCTTGGATAGGGTTAGGCAGACAGCCGGAGGTAATTGAAACTGCCTCTCCCTCCAAGCTTTTAACCTGAAGCATTAGTTGTTTTTCTTGAATTAGTTCCTTGAGCAAAGAAGTACAAACAATGCACCTAAGTGTACAATCACGAGCATTCCAGTGGTCGTTCGTACGGCCAACTGCTAAGGTGTGATTCCTTTTTCCGAAATACTCCCAGTATTTGATCCTGGATCATTCGCGACTTGGCAAGATCCCAAAGGTTTAGCAAGTTGGGTTGCTTGTTTACCCTTTTTCCTTGGGTTAGGGTTTATATCCTATTGACCCCAAATTGTCACTACCTTAGGTTTCCTTATATTATAGTCAATAGATCCTAGACAACCCCGTCGTCCTAACTTGGTTGGTCAATTTACTTCTTGGCAATTCACCATTGCCCTAAGCTTGACAAATCAGTTCCCAAGAGGGAGTGTTGTAGTAGGGCAACTACTCATTTCCTAGAGAATCTAATTTGTAATTAGAACTCCCCAATCTTGGTCTAAGGTGTAGCAGTACTATCTTGTGATTTAGACGCAAGAGCATATGACCTTGCAGGCTTGTTGCACGAGATAGGTGTCAGTACCTAACTTGAGGGATTATATCTCTCATCATATGGTATTTCTTGATCAAGAATACCTTTGATCAAGATATAGGGTTTGGAAGTCCCATTTCTGTTATGCTGCCAAATTTCACCCAGAATAGGTGAAAGACAGCCCACTGTAATTTCTCTCTTTTTTAAAAAAAATAAATAAATACCGCAAGGGGCGCCTAACTTAGGGGCCAACAGGGTGTCTGTGTTGCAACAGGAGCATTCTAGCTTCCTGTATTTCTTCTTGATTCTGTCTCTTTAAGTTCAGGTAAAGTGGGCGACTGTGAATTGGGTGAAAGCATTTATATATTTTGGTTGTATACTACCGCCCTTTCCAGTGAACAGGCCGGTTACAGTTGTTCCATTACCGGGATCGAATCACTTTTTCCCTAAAGAGCGAGCCAGGGTTTGTTTGGGTGTAAGACACAGAATTGTGCATTATGGCTGATAGAAAGGAAGACACCAGAGAGGGAGCGTCTTCATCACAGGAGATCCGTGTTGTTCATGAGGTGGGAGAGTCTTCTAGACCTCCACAGTTTGTTACTCCTCCTGTTATGGTTGAGCCACAAGTTCATAGGGCTTCTTCTATGGATGAAGACATTTTCAAGACTCAGTTAGTTGCTGTTGTGAGTAGGTTTACTCAAGTGATGCAGAATCCAAGGTTTTTGGCATTTTTGCAGCCCTCCCTTCCTTTATAGCAAGTGGGCAATCTGCAAAGATTTCGGATCCAGTAGAGGTCTAGGATAAGGGTAAGCATGCTGCGGATTCAGTGGAAACACCAAGGTAGCTTGCGGAGTCAATGGAGACTCCAAGATTGGTTCCGACTGTCCAGGAACAGGTGGCGGAAACGCTAGTTACACAGGCATTGCCAGTTCAGCTTGCCACTTTACAGCAGCCAAATGTTGGCTTAAATGGACAGGGAAACAGTTTTCAGGCTTTACCACGGGTTTTCCCACTGACCTCTGTACATCTTGGGTACTTTGGAGGTGGATCTGTATTTCAGAGTATGGCTGGTTATGCGCCTGGAAACCAGATTTATGTACCAGGAACAGTGTTTGGGGGTACACAGGGTTTTATGCCAAACTCCATGTATGGCAATATAGGCATGCAGTCTGGATTTCAGGGTGTTCAGGGCAGTTTTGGCATGCCACAGGGCACTTTTGGTATGGCTGGTTATCAAAATCAGCAAGCAAGTATTGTGTCTACAAGCCCTGTAGTCAGTGGTTCGGCAACTCCTATGCCACCTGTTAGTGTTCCTATGTTACATGCATATCCTACGGACCCTTTGATGGCTCATGAGAAGCCAAAGCCATACAAGGAAGGTGGTGTAGCCGTACAGTTTGACATCTTTCGAGGATTTGAAGATAGGACTAAGGCTCTTTCTTTCTTACAGCAGTTTGATGCCGCATTTGCAGGAGGGAACTTTACAGAGCCTTCTAAGGTTCGGAAAGTTGCCACTTTTCTTAAGGACAATGCTAGTCAGTGGTGGAGTACACTGTTGATGCAAGGACAAGCTCCTGCCACTTGGACTTATTTTAAGCAAGTATTTGCTTCTGCTTGGTTGACCAATGAATTTGAGATCGATGTTATGTCAGCTTGGCACAATTTGGATGCATCTAAATGCAAGGATCTGGAAGACTATAACAAGAAGTTTTGGGAGGCTTTACTTCCAGTCACTTCTTACAGGGTTGTGCCATTGACCGAGTAGATAGAGAAATATTGCTGCCAAGGAACTCCAGAATTATTGTACAAAGACAAAGGTCACCACTTTGACTCAGTTAATTGAGAATGCTACCACAGGAAATGCATTATTGTTGGGACAGTCAAGTGGTTTTGGGGGCAGCATTAAACATGATAAACCTGAGAAATTTTCAGCAAAGAAGCCATTTGGTAAACAGGTTTCTCAGATTTCTCAAAGTACAGGTAAACCTTGGCAGTTCAAGAAGAAGCCAGCTAAGTTCTTTGGACAGCAGTCAAAGGACCAGAAGAAACCTTTTGTGCGCAAGTCTCTTGAAGAGAGAAAGGCTTTAATGGCTGAGAGAAAGTGCTTTATCTGTGAGTAGACTGGTCATATCGCATCTAATTGTCCGGACAAGAATAAGAGATCAGCTGATGATGATAAAGAGGACAGGAAAGGAAAGAAGCCCAAACCTTTAGCAGGTTTAGTGCCAGATATGTTGGGAGACAAGCCACACTCGGATGCTAATGAGCTTTGCAGAGCTTGGGGTAAAGTTAGGGATCAACATGTACTCATTTTCTTTGATCCTGGAGCTAAGGCAAACTTTATCTCACCAGAGTTGGCTTCTACTTTGGGCATTAGAGCAGATGAGATGGGCTACACAGCAGAGGCAGGGTTGGCATGTCCTGGCCACTCAGAGTCTGTGACACCCATTCTTGGAAAGCTGTGTCTTCATATACAGTCTTATGTTGATGCAAAAGAATTTTATATCATGTCACTTGAAGGCTATGATGTCTTGTTGGGAATGCCATGGATGTATAGAAAGCATGGTGTGTTGGATGCCTTTAACAAGACACTGACTTTGGAACATAGGGGAAAGACTCATGTGCTTGATGTGAAGCTTAAAGGAGAGTCTATACTTGTTGTATCGGCTTCTGCCATTACATCTGTAATAAAGAGTCATCTTTCTGTGTACTTGATTTTTGCACGTGATGTCAAGGATAATGATGAGTCAAATTTCTCTATGTTAAATAGAGATAGGTCTGCTTTCTTGTCTCAGTTCAGTGATTGTTTTTCTGACTCATTACCATCACAGTTGCCACCAGAGAGGTCTGAGGATCATGCGATAGATTTGGCGCCAGGTAGTAGCCCACCAAATAGACCTCCGTATAGGGTTAGTGCAGCCCAACAGAAAGAGATATTGAGCCAGGTGAATGAGCTGTTGGAAAAAGGGCTGATTCAGCCAAGTTCATCTCCCTTTTGCTCACCAGTGCTCTTAGGGCAAAAGAAGGATGGCTCTTGGCGCATGTGCATAGACTATCGAGCGTTGAACAAGAGTACCATCAAGAACAGGTTCCCCATTCCAAGAATTGACGACATCCTTGACCGTTTGGAAGGAGCATCAATTTTCAGCAGGATAGGTTTGAAGAGTGGATACCATCAGATCAGGATTAAGCAAGAGGATGTGCATAAGACTGCATTTAGGACCACGTTTGGTCTCTATGAGTTCTTGGTAATGCCATTTGGACTTACTAATGCTCCTGCTACGTTTAATCGAATGATGGACAGGATTTTTCGTCCATACAGGCAGTTTGTTGGTATATTCTTTGATGACATGATTGTCTTTTCAAAGAATGAACAGGAGCATAGAGAACACTTGAAAGCAGTCTTTGATGAGCTTTGCAGTAATAGGTTGCTTATTAATGGCAAGAAGAGTGAGTTCTTGGAAGAAATCCAGTTCCTGGGGCACATAGTGTCAAAGGATGGTATCCAAATGGATCCTACTAAGGTTGAAGCAATTAGAACATGGCCAGATTTGAAGTCTGTCCATGATGTTAGAAGCTTCTTGGGTTTGTATTCTTACTACAAGAGGTTCATTCGCATCACATCTCGCAGAGATTTATTTCCTTCTGTTGATAGCTCCAATTGGCAAGTCTGCACAGTGTGCCAACGATGCATCATACCTTGTTAGAGGTATTAGGGAGATTGTGCTTACAGCCATTGATGGCTCTATTCTCCGCCTACAGGATGCTTTATTTGTGCCAGGTATCAAGAAGAATTTGCTCTCTATTTTTTCTTTGGCATGTTGTGGATTGCAGGTCACCTTTGATGATGACAGATGCATGGTGAGAGAGAAGGAACACTTGACTTTGGTCTTGATTGGCACTTTATGTCATGGGTTATATGAGTTGGATGCTCTTTCAATTGATCACTCAGCGTACTTAGCATCCACTCTTACTCCTGCTATGTTATAGGCAGAGTTATGGTGTGCTTGCATGGGGCATGTGAACTATGGTAGCTTGATGCTCTTACAATGTACACAAATGCTAGCTGGATTACCTCTTTTGGAGAGACCTCCTGAGCACTTGTGCAAAGGATGCATTTTGGGAAAAGTGCATTGGTTTTCGTTTCCCCGTGATGTTGCTTTTAGAGCCATAGCCACGTTGCAGTTAGTGCATTTAGATATATGTGGCCCTATGCAGACAAAGTCATTGGGTGGATGTTACTATTTTGTGACTTTTATTGATGACTTTACTCGCTTCTGCTGGGTCTATTCTATGGTTAAATAGTCATAAGTGTATGATGCATTTTTGGCTTTTGTAGCACTTGTTGAGAACCGATATCGTTGTAAAATAAAAACTCTTCGTTTGGATCGAGGGGGGGATTATATGTCCTCTATGCTAAATTCCTTTTTGAAGCAAAAGGGCATTGTTCATCAGTTCACTATTGCTTATACTCCACGGCAGAATGGGTTTGCAGAGAAGAAGAATCAATCACTCATAGAGATGGCCACATGTATGCTGAAAGCAAAGAGCTTGCCACACAGTTTTTGAATGGAAGCCGTAATGTATGCTTGCCATGTTTTAAACAGATGTACCACCAAAGCATTAAAGAATGTTGCACCTTTTGAGGCTTGGAACAGCCGGAAACCTTCTGTTGGGCACTTTCGTACCTTTGGGTGTCTTGCATATGTACACATTCCTCAGGTACTTAGAAAAAAGTTGGATAACAAGGCTATCAAATGCATTTTTGTGGGATATAGTAGTGAGAGCAAAGGCTATAGACTCTATGATCCTGTCTCTAAAAACGCATTTGTCAGTAGGGATGTACTCTTTGATGAGAAATCAGAACTATCCCTTGCTGGTTTTGATAGATATCAAGCTGCTCATGATGTATTTGAAGGGCTGCTACCCATTTCATTTGGTGATTTAATTGGTGTTTCAGCAAGTGAACTTAATGTTCAGCCAGCTGCTCCATTGGAAAATGCAGAAAATCAACAATTGGTTGATCTGAATATCCAGCAAAGGGCTGAATCTGAAATTCAGCAAGAGCTTGTGCATAGTTAGGAGGCAAGACAAATGCCTAGATGGTTTTTACAGACTATGAAAGATAGTCATTTGGATGCACCCTTGGTCGTACTAGAAGGCAAGCTCATATGCATGATACTACACATACCATGGAGTTTGTTATGGCAGCAAGTACAGTTGATGACAAGAAGCCTGAATGTTTTGAGGATGCACAACATAGTGTGCCATGGATGGCAGCAATGCAAGCTGAATTTGATTCTATCATTAAGAATCACACATGGGATTTAGTGTCTTTGCCCATTGGGAAGAAAGCCATTGGAACAAAATGGGTCTACAAGCTGAAAAGGTATACAGATGGATCCATTGACAAATATAAGGCAAGGCTTGTAGCTAAGGGCTATGCACAAAAAAAAGGTATTGACTATGAGGAGACATTTGCTTCTACCTCTTGAATGACTACCATCAGGTCTATGGTTGGTTTGGCTACCCATTATGGATGGACTGTACATCAGTTAGATATTAAAACTACATTTTTACATGGAAACTTCATGAGGAAGTATATGTACACCAGCCCATTGGTTTTGCAGTTGAGGGATCCGAACACTTGGTTTACAAGCTGAAAAAGGCTTTATATGGCTTGAAATAAGCTCATAAAGCTTGGTATGCAAAGATTGATACCTTTTTACTTAGCCAAGGGTCTATAAACACCTCATCTGAGTTTACCCTTTACGTATGTAAAGAGGGGGGATCCATGCTGATCATTTGTCTATATGTTGATGGCCTTTTGCTTACAGGGACACATGCTGATCAGATTTCAGCATTTAAACAAAATTTGCAGCAAACTTTTGAGATGTCAGACTTGGGGTCTTTGCATTATTACTTGGGCATTCAGCTCATACATGATGCTAGAGGTATTGGTTTATCACAGTCAAGATACATTGGTAAACTTCTTGAGAAGTTTGGCTTACAAGATTGCAAGCCAATCTGTACACCAATGGAACTTGGACTAAAGATGTCATTACATGATGATAGTGATTTGTATGATGTAGACACATATGCTCCAACATTTGGATGCCTTATTTACCTATGCAACACTAGGCCGGATATACAATTTGTAGTTTCAGCCCTGAGCAGATATATGCATCAGCCACGCATGTCACATTGGCAAGTTGTTAAGCATGTCTTTCGTTACTTGCAGGGTACTAGATCTCTTGGATTGCTTTATGCCAAGGGGGGACCACTACAATTACATGCTTACAGTGATTCTGATTGGCCTGGTGATTATGATTCACGTCACTCCACTAGTGGCAATTGTTTCTTTCTTGGCTCATCTTGCGTATCTTGGCTTAGCAAGAAACAATCCACTGTTGCCACATCGTCATGTGAAGCTGAATACAAGGCAAGCTTTCACTACCATAGTTGAATGTGTATGGATTGGACGCTTGCTAGCTGATCTGGATGTATTTGTTATAGAGCCTACTCCTTTGTTCACTGACAGTCAGAGTGCCCAGTGTTTCATCCATGGACGAAACACATTGAGATACATCACTTTGTCAGAGAGAGGCTACATGCAGGTGATATCAGCCTTGTCTATTGTTCTACCACCAGTAATGTGGCAGACATCTTCACTAAAGCTCTTCCTCGTGACAAATTCGAAGCATTTCGCAATGCTTTAAATTTGATCTCCTTTGGTTCCTTGTACTTTTGATTACTCTTCACTCCAGGGGGGTTTGTTGGGTTTCACTCACACCTACGCTCACAGAGGAGTGTCGGTGATCAATAGGACATTGGGGCACTTTTTACTCTCGGTACGAGAAGTTTTTTCCCCCAGACTTATTCTCTTCTTTCATATGTGCCTATGTTACACACTTATAGGCACTTATCATGTTCGGGTGTGAACACCTCCTACAACCCTAAGGTTTAAGGGTTGTACTTTGTACTTTCAGTTTACACTCTTTCAGTCTACTGCACTCTCAGCTGAGCTTCGATCCTCGCAACCTCTCACAGATAGGAGAGGCTGAATGGTGGGTTTGAGACTAGATGAAGAAGTTGTGTGTATAGAGAGACAAAATTGAGGTGTGGTGTGGAAAATACCGTGTATACTCTGATACCATGCAAAACAAGCGAAAGTGCAAAGATACGGTAGGGTTTACCGGGAGTAACACAAAGTGTGTATGGTAAACATTAAGAGAGAAGAGAAACTCAAAAACAAAAAGAACATGATGATGATGCAGTGAATCATACTATGAGAAGAAAATCTAATACAGTAGAGCCGAAGCTTAAAAGATAATTGCATTGTCCTGTTTGAATCAGGCGGTAACACTTATGGGAAATCTGCATAATGAAGGGAGCGAAATGCAGTCCTCTAGGTAGTGGGCTGTCGAAGTAATCATTGGAAGGTGAAGGACAACTGTTAAGGGATTGAACCGCAATCCTCTGATGCCGTCGGAGACGTGGAAGATAATCACCAACTGTTGAGTGAGCGAATCGTGGTCCTTTGATGGCCGAGAGTGACCGAGGTAGCAAAACGCAAATCCCAGAGTGCTGGAGCTGTCAAACGCAGGGAGAGCAGCCCCAGATGCTGACGCTAGGTGGATAATGATGACGCCAGATGATGAAAGATAAACTGGGCTGCAAAAAACGCAGGTCCCAACAGCCTCTGTGATGGAGGCGCCAGGCTGCAAAAACGTAGGTCCTAGCAGCCCCTGTGATGAGATCACTGCACTCCATGATGGAGATTGTCGCTAAAGACTAGGATGTTGACGCAAAGCTAGAGATAAAGCCATGCAACAAGAAGATCTCCACACAGAAAAACGCAGGTGAAGGTGAAGCCTGATGGAGAAGGATGCTAACGTCAAGCAGATGGTGGTGGCACCAGGTGGAAGATGCTCCAAATGCAAGGCCTCATGTTGGAACAAGGCGCCTAAAGCACAAGAGGAAGGGTGAAGGCAACCATGAGCTACGAATCGCAATGTCCTAAAGGGGTGTGAGGGCAGTGGAAGGGGCTAGTGAGAGAAGTGAAGGGTGTCTAATGACGGAGAAAGAGGGGGTAAAGAATGAATGAAGAGTGGTGGGGTGGTAGGGTTGAAGAATGAATGAAGTGACTGCCTATTTATAGATATAGGCTATCCAGGGTAGCACACCACTATATGGGCGCCCACTGAAAAAGTGGCCAAAATGTGGGCACCAACTCTTTTTGGGGCTGTTAGCGTGAAACCCTAAATGAAGTGTGCGAACTAAAGAAGTGGTTTCTCAACATGTGGAAGGGTCCTTCAAGTGAAGTACGGGGGGGAGGGGGTTGGGTTTGTGTGAGCAACAAGTAGATGATGTTAAGACGATGGGAGGAGACGTTCTAATGCAAGCGCAAGTGATGTATTCCTTTTCCCTTCTTTTTATGGAGAATAAGGCTAAATGTCTGGTTTGGGACAAGTCAGTTAAGTGCCACATAATGAAGATGAGGTCAAGCCATGACATGTTGAGGATAGTGAATGAGGAAGAGGCACTACATGATTGGTATTACATTGAGGAAAATTGGCACTGTTCAATGATGCATCTCACTTTTTCAAGCACTACGATGAGTGCTAGCACACAAAAATTCCAATCATGAAGGATAGGATGGAGATAACACCCATCATATCCCAATAGAAATTTGAGATATGGGGCATAGACTTCATTGGCCTATCAGTCCAGCTACTCAATCCTCACAGAAACAAAATACTGTCGTTGCTATAAATTATCTCCCAAATGGACTGAAGCTGAAATTGAAAATGTGGAAAAAAAGGCAGGGATCATCTATAGTGAAAAATTACGGTGAAGGCAAGTAGACAAGCACAATTGTTGATAAAGGAGTTTTTTTTTTTCCAAGAAAAGAGAATTCTATTAATAACACCTCGGAGAAAGCCCCCTAAGGTAAATACAAAGTACAAGAAACTCTGTGAAGAGTAACTAAGTACATCAAAGATACAATGGTTGTGTAAACAACCAGTCTGGTGGGCTAAAGTGACAGACCATCTGAGGGGTAGTATGAAAGAAGGTGTCTGAATCCCAAATCCGCAGGAAAGCCTCTCTATTCCTTCTCCTCTCAGAGCTGCCCTGCAACCTCTCCCATCTCCCACAGAGAGTGTGGACTATCTCTCCAAATCCTCGATAAAGACTCCCCAGTGGGTATATCCTGAAGATCAATGACTTGGCTACATCTCGCAGTCCATATGTACCAAGCTATAATGCTGGAAATCAGCTCCCATCTGTGACAGGGTTGAACCCTAGGGAGACAGAAGAGTAAATTTCTTGAGCCTTGACCCACTGACACAAGAATTTCCTTGCTATAGCAACTAGTTAGATTGCGCCCTGGAGAGGATGTCTAGGACCTTGTAAGGATCTTGTCATGCATACATAAATGCATGTGTCACAAGTTTTGGTAAAATCCCTGTAGCGTCTAAAAGTAGAGGGCCACCACAAGCTACTTAGGATGATTGTACACCTGATTGGTTATTACTCAGCCTTTGTATTAGACTTTGTACCTTATCTCTGATGTATCATTGAAGTCATATACTTGACTTATTTTGTAGTTTACTTCAAGAAGTCTTTTGAAGGAATTTATTAATAGATTGCTCTTTTCCTTCTTTTCTTTTTTTTCAATAAAAAACAACTTTATGGAAGACTTCCACTCTCACATTTTACCTGCTATCTCCAAAGAAATCTGGCCCAAAAGGTATGAGGTCTCATGAGTCATAGCTTTAGGGGTAAGTCAAAGCTTTGAATAGATAGTAGAAAAGATGAGGCTCTCCTCTTCTCCTCAACAAACTACTAAGGAACCTGAAAAAGGCTCTGATGTGACAGAAGATGCACCTCACACTAGGCTCACATGGGCCTTCTCCCTATGCCCTGATGTATTCGAGTTGAGCTGAGCTGCCCAAGCAAAAGGCCTGGCATATATGGTCTAATTTGTTGAAGTCAAAAGATTTGAAGCTTCTTCTGAGGCTCGTAACCTCACATAATGCCATTCTCTTGTGCACGCTGCAAAATTATCGTCTTCCACCAAAACAGAAGAGACAAGCTTCCACAATCAGGCTATATGAACCATTTCTCCAGCCCTCCTTGCTATGTACTTTCTGACATTGGAGATATTTTCACCCTCATTGCAATGTTCACACCTCTGGTTGGCCAACTACCTACAATTTTGGAGAACATAGACCAATTTTCTCCTGATGTTTTAGTCTTGCAGTGAAGCCTGCATTAATTGGCAATGACATTGAAGACCAGTTCAATGCTCAACCTGAGGGAAGGAATATCTGCACAAGATGTTTTGTCCCACCTTGGTGGGGCTTGGGGATGGGTCTGACGATGAAAGAAGAAAGGAGAAAGAGGAAGATCAGAGGAACATAGACAAGGGGAGAGGGGGACAAGGAAGAAGGAATGGACAAGAGAGGCAGGCTGCCATCAAGGCATCATGGTAGGAAGGTGGAGATGAAGGGAGGAAAGAAGAAACAGGGAGATGAAGAGAGAAGGCAGCATGAAACAGGGTGTTAACCTCACACAAGTTGAAATTCTTCGACTCCTATCATGCCTTTCTTGAATTTCAACCTTTAGTAGGACACTCATGAATAATCTAATACCAGCAAAGTGACACATTCACCCGTAATGAGATACTCTTCTGCTCTAACATTGATGCTTGCCAAAGCAAATAGAGATATGACAAATGGGATCTTTCTCTTTCACAAAAATGCAGGCCACAAAAGAGAGTCAAAATCAGTACTTTCGCAGCTTACACTGGGATTCGTGGATCAGTCAGGTAGCTCTCCCTCAAGTCCTCCATTGACACAAGCTGGCACATCAACAATTTGAAAATCTTTAGTTGCCTAAAGCATCATCTTCTTTAAGCTAGCATATCAAGAGATCCAAACAGCAATTGTAACCTTCTCAGGGTCTGGAGCTGGTGGCATAACTTCCTGATGCATGAAGCCTTCTTCAGCTCTCTGAAATGACAGAGCATAATCATTGACAAATGTTTTATTGGAACCATAGTACACACAGACACACACACACACACACATCATTACTGTTATGAGTTTCTTCCATAACTTTTCCAAATGTCTCTTTGACCCTAAAATCACTGTAATAAGCATACTCGGCTACAAATGCACAATGTAGGGAAAAGTTCAGAAAAGCTAAACAAAGCTGGACAACAAGTGGCACATCTTTCAAAGGAGCTTGATATCATTTAGATGAAGAGTCTTTTTTCTATTAAAGTTTTTGCTGACAGAAAAAGCTTGATTAGGTATGAAAAGAACATATAAATGAGCTACACATTTAAAATTGTGGAAGGTAAGAAGATGTTATGAGCTGGTTCCTTGTGGCCATATCCATTTTGCATTTCTGAAAGTTCTGGAAGCTCAAAAGCCTTTTGACATCTAGTATCTCAAATGTTCAACTTCCAAGATATGATCCTGGTGATAAGATCCTATGTTGTGTCAAAGTATCTTTGTTTGGTTGCCACTCTGCATACTAGGAACATTTTGTAAGAGGCATCCCTTTGTAAGGCAGTCCACCAATATTAGTTGGCCTGTCTAAACCAGATAGAGCAACGACAGTGATTGCTTTTCACTAAATTATTGGAAACTTTTCCAAGGACCTAAGGTGATCCAAATTCTTTTGGCATGCCTACTGGGATCACAATACTGGCACATTGCAACAGGAGCTGATACACCGACCTGGACCCAGCCACTTGTTTGATTCATGGAAGAAAACACCGAGCTTATCAAACAAGACCCCATCAGAGCCTACAATGGGATCCAGGAGAGTGGGTTTCGAGGGCCCCATTCCTTGATAGACCATGCGATGTGGCCTTCTTTGTCTACACCACCAGATTGGGGAGGAGGATTCAAATAAGTAGGATCAGAGCACAGCCAGCAACTGCTGCCCATTAGGACAGACGAGGCATCTTAGATCATTTTTGTCAAACTTTTGGAGGAGGTTGGATGACAGCTTCAGGCGTAGGATATTTGACTTGTAAGTGAAGGTCTAAGTTCCTGTGGAGTGAAAGAATTCTCTATTAACTCTCTCTTATTTGAGTCTAGCAGGAAGCTCGCAAATGGTAGCATCATTCTCATCTTGTTCCTTCATGGCCTTTATCTCTAATTTGATAGTATGAATCCTCTCAGCAGTCCGGAGCTGCCTCTGTGTGTGTGTGTGTGCGCGCATCAGGATCGGGTTGAGCTTCAGAATAGGGGACTACCATATCAGTACATGGAACCATTTCTTCCCCCTCAGCATCCAAATCGGGCCCCAAAGCCTCCACCACCTGATCAATAAAAGCGGTGTTCAATTCAGACATGACTGCTGTAGCAGCAGAGTACACGGGTTATGTCCACCCTTCTGATCATGCAGGTCTGCTCCAAATCATGCACTTCAACTAAATCTGCAGGTTGCTTCTCTCTCTCTCTCTCTCTCTCTCTCTCTATATATATATATATATATAGAATCACAGGAGGGTCTACAGCAGCATCTCCACGCCCTTCATGACTTTTGTACACAGCGCAGATTGACAGTTAATCTTGGGAAAACCAAGATCTTGATCTTCCACACATCAGCCCCAGTGAGGAGGAGATCAATCTTCACTCTAGGAGCCAGAGAGGTGGAGGTTGTGGACTCATATGCCTACTTAGGGATCACTTTCACTACATTTGTTGGGAGATTCACCATGGCACCAGCAACCAAAGGTTAACCGACACAAGGATACACAGCATTGGCCATGATGGAGAGAAATGGCACCAAGCACACTTCTAGGAGCCTTGCACATGGAGATGGCTATTTAATACACTGGCCACACCAACCATGATGTATGGTGCACCTATTTGGACCCTTGGCCTGGCTACATACCTATGGACACAAATTGAAAGACCATAGATCATTATGCTCTCATGGATGACACACAGCAAACCATCAATACCACATGAGATTATTAGAGCTAAGTTTGCTACACCCCCCATAATGGAGGCCCTGTTTTAGACATCAGCTTCATACATAGAGTATGTGACATGCATTTGGACAGACTACCTAGGAGGGCCTTCAAGGCAAGATGAGACTTCATGGTATGCATAGGTCCAGGAGTGGCTTACAAGATATGGGATTGACATGGACCATCTCCCGCCCTTTCAATATGATCATGACTCCCCCTTCATACAAGTCTCCAACACAGAGAGAAACTTGGTCAATGTGACAGGATCTCTACTAGTTGTACATACACCCACATGGCTATCACCAAGGCAGCCGCTTCCCCCGAAGATATCTTAGTATAGAGACCACTTCATGGATACTACCACGGATGGCTTCATTCTAAGACCTGATACCTAGATCAATACATGCTGCATGAGAGGCGGATAGCCTCGCTAGCTTAGGGTATCCTCTCACTAGCTTGAGATCGAGACCAAGAGAGCAGCCCACAACCCTAGAGCTGAGTGGATTTGCAGATTATGCCAGGAGGAGGTAGAGAGCGAGGAGCACTAGATCTGCATATGTAGAGCCTATAACACAGTCCAAGCTAGATATCCCACGCTATTTGGAGGAGACACCTTGCTTAGACTAGTTATGGAGTCTCCACACCAGCACCACTTGGGCCAGTTTCCAGTTGAGATCCAAAGGCTCCACACATCACTACTATAGGCTGCCACTACACAAGAGGGTGATGGCAGTCACAACTTACTGATTTCTTCAAGGCAATGCCCACACATGCGGCACCTACACAAAGAGGGGTGACAGTCCAAAGAGTAGAGGAGATTAGAGTGGAACACCGCCTGCAAATACAGTGATACCCAACACAGATGATACATCAAAGACAGATGAGAGAGACCACAAGCAATATGAGAGAGATTAGAGTGGCACACCGCCCGTAGATACAATGGTACCCGACAGAGATGATACATCAAAGACAGCTGAGAGAGACCACCAGTGACATGAGCAGAAGCTCACAGAGTTGAGGACCCAGACAATAGGCTACCCTCATACTATCTCATCCGGAATATCTGGCATTCTCTACCCATCCATCTTGACTGGGTGGAACTAGGTATACAAGTATCATTCAGCTATACAACTAGACATGTACTATCTCATCCTCTCATTGGATCCCTCTGTGAGCACTCTTTATCTTGTACACCACTTAGCTTCTTTTATAGTATATCGTTGACCATACTCCAGCACGTCATATTTCGATGTCCAGTAATGATCAACATTGTACACGATTCTATCTCATAGGCCGATTTTGACCTCAGAAGACGTTAAAATATCTTTCTTTCTTTCTCTTTCTCTCTCTCCGTCTGTTGTACAATTCTGCCCAGATCTATTCAGTTTTCACCATTCATTCTTTCTTCATTCTCTCTGTCTGGTGACAAAATGGTCTGGTGATGAAATGCAGAGAGACTAACATAATACAAGAGATTCTGAACTGATGAGATGGTCTGGCAGATGCACCACTGAGCGTGACTTCAATCTGCAGTAGAGGGTCTACTGTGTTGTCACATCAATCTGCAGTAGCCCGACTTCTTCCCACAGGGTCTCATGATTTCTGGTCGCCACCTGAAACAGTGATGAACTGCAGAGATAGAGTGATGAAATGTAGAGAAAGTGACGATTTTGTGTGTGGTGACGAAATGCTCTGAGACTGAGGAAATGCTTTGAAACAGTGAAGCAATGCACTGAGACTGACGAAATGCTCTTTTTGTGTGGTGATGAAAACGTAGAGACTGATGAAATCCTGAGCTAGTGACAAAATGCTCTGAGACAACATTGATTGCTTGATACAGTGACTAATGCAAAGACAGTGATGAAACACTCTCCCTAAGTGACCAAATGCTTGTAGAGTTTGCAGTGACAGCTTGCATTTGACAGGACACACAGAGTAAAATATACCGGTGTAATAAATGCAAAAGTGCACACATTGAGACAAAATCTGCTGTAGCAAACATGGGTGAACCAACATCCCCAAGAAAACAGAGTGTTACCCGGAATGAAGAAAAACCCTTCCAAACCCCCCCAAAACTTTACCGAAGATGCATACACAATGCACCCACACCAACAAGCATTAAAAGATGCTCAAAGGTTGCAAAATTATTGAAAACAACAAGCATGGGAAGCATGGAAGACATGAATGAAATCTTTCATATGGGCTGAAATTAAAGAGATGTAGGCATCAATGTATGACAAAGCACAGCAAGAAATGAAAACACATATGCAAAAATGCATTAGTGAGTGGGAATAGGGTAAATACAATGAAGTGAAGGCAGAATTACAGACTGAAATGACTGACAACTTTATAAAACTGGATATAACTTGGAGAACGGAAATGGAAAGCTGGAAGAAATATACTAATGCTTGCATAATCATCAAAGATGAAGAAATTACTCAACTTAAATCAGAGTTAGATGCATATAAGAAAGACCTAGCGGCATATAAAAAGAAACTTGATGTACAAAGGCCATCACAGGATGCCCCAAAACTAGAAAAAGAGATGGAATGCCGCAAGAAAGACATGCACACATGAGTAGATGTAGTTGAAGGAGCAAGGAAGAAAATGGAAACAGTAAAATGCTGAATGGATTGACGTAGCAAAAAAGAACAAAGGGGGACATGAAAACAAAATAGAATTGATGAATGCAACCATAGAAGAAGAAGCAAGATGAAAGAGTTGGCACTGCAAATCCATGTGGTAGGATGGGCTGAGAAAGGAACCCCACAAGAAGATGCAACTGCTCTAGGTGACAAAATGGGAGTAAAGAAAACACCCATCTTAGATGCATGGCATGTGGGAGACCCAATGGACAAGAGAAGGCTCATCCTCATGCTGAAATTTGAGAGTTTGGATAAGAAGAGAGCTTTTCTCACAAAATGTGGGCCTCTAAAAGGGATAAAGATATACCTCAATGAGGATTTGACACCTGCCCAACTAGAACATAGAAGGGCAAGCGTGCCTAGGATTTTGGAGGCATGAAAGGAAGGGAAATATGTAGTGTATAGGGACGGCACAGTGATTATTGCAGAACACCGGCAACAATGATGGTGCATGGCCTATGAGACACTTAAGATGTTGGTATGGAACTGTAATGGAGCATTACACCTAGATGCTGGATATTTTGAGGATAGTTTTTGAAATATGGATATAGCCATGTGTACAAAAACACATCAATGTAAACGGGGTTGATTGCCTTATGTCCATGGGTACAGATGGGAGAGTGCATTCTCCCCACATGCTAGAAAGCTTGGTAGCACTAGGGGTTCTAGAGGCATGTTTCATGAAGACCTTAGACATGTGGTGCAAGTGACACAAAAAGACAAAGATGCACAATACATGTGGGTCAAGATACACACAGAAAGACCACATGATATTTTCATCGCTATATGCTATTTTCCCCCTGCGAATTCAGGATATGCTCCACAAGATGGATCACCATTTGATGTATTGTACGAAGATATCATGAAATATGCCAACTTAGAGACGTGCTATTAGTAGGGGACTTCAATGCGCAAACTGGGGCTAGACAAAGTGACTTTTATATATAGGATGATATCATGTTTAAGCTGATTAATAATGAGGTGGGTCTACGTAGGACGTCCCCAGATATAGAAATGCCTATGGAACACACTTACTAGCTTTGGGCAATGCACATAGATTAGCCATTTTCAATGGCCTCTCATGCTGGCTAGGATCAGATGCTTTGACATGCTGGAATCACAAGCGAGGAGCAAGTACAAGGGATTACTTGATGGGTTCACCAACTTTGATATACCAGACATTAGAAACTTTGAGATCTTGGGGGGCCCCATTGGAATAGCACTTGACCATGCCATCTTAACCTTCTCAGTCTACTGTGGATGTATGAGAGATACATTATCATACCCCCCCAGGCACCCAAGATATCACTTTGTAGAGGAGACCTGACACATATATATAGTGGCTCTCTGCGTGACAAGATATGAATGGTAGATCGTGACAAATCGTTAGAAGAATGCAGAAGAGACTTGGCGGAAGCTTTGCATACTTCAGCTATGTATGCATTTCCATATAGCATATCATCAAGCAAACCTCCACGCTCTACAACCCCCCAAAATGGCTGGTATGATGATGAATGCAGAGATACTGGCACACAACTACAAAAGGAGATTGCTTTAGGCATTCAGACACACCGCCAAGCAATGATACTTTTTAGATGCCTTGTATAGAAGAAGAAATGCACTTACTTGGCAAAACTTGAGACAAAAATATATCAGCATTCTTGGGGTTGGACAGTAAAAGCGTATGGAGAATGTTTCATGAAAGGAAACCCCCTATATAGATTACATCGCCTAACGCTTGGCTGCATTATGGAAGACAGCTATATGATGTACAAGGACAGACACCTGTACAATCCCCACAGGCTTGCAGGCCAAAACAATGGCATTTTTCACCAATAAGATGGTCAAAGAAGCAATTTATAGACTGCAAAATGGAAAGGCACAGGATGAGGATGGTTTAGTAGCAGAGCACTTCTCACATGCATGTGACATACTAGCTAAAATGTTCAATAGGGCTGTTTGTGAGGGATTCCCTCAGAGTTGGTCAGACCATAATATAGTTCCATTATTTAAAAGTGGTGATCCTTTGATCCCTAGTAACTATAGGACCATCATGATTGGCCACACATTGGCCAAGATATAAGGCTCCATATTGGAACATGAACTTAGTGCATAGGCAAAGAGGGATGACAGAAGAGCACAAGGACAGGCTGGATTCAGACATGGATACACCACTTTGGATCACATCCTCACACTCGAGTAATTATTGAGGAAGGACGGGCTCGAGGCAAGAAGATCTATTGTTGCTTTGTGGACTTTTGTAAGGCATTTGACATAGTACCTTGGGCACATTTCATGCACAAACTACAGGAAATTGGTGTGCCAGAAGGTATGCAGTGGAGCATATATGCACTATATGAGAAAGTGACAGGTCGTATATGCACATCTAGAGGGATGTTTGAAATAATTGACATCACCATAGGAGTAAAACAAGGATGTCCACTCTCACCCACATTATTTGGATTATATATAGATGAGGTGTCTGAATATATTGATAGGGGGGGAGGGAATGGAGCTCACTTAGCTGGAGTATTGATACTGATACTACTTTATGCAGATGATATTGTACTTCTCTGATTCACCAAAGGGCTTGCAACAACACTTGGATGCATTGCACACGTTTGCAGGGATAAAGACCTCACAATGAATCTTGGAAAAACCAAAAAGTGATGGTATTCAATACCTCAGCAGCATGGGTGACCCAATCTATGTATTAGTTCACAGTCGGAGGGGATGCAATGGACCATGTAAGGGCATATGTATACTTGGGAGTCACCTTCTCTCGCCCGAGACATTCACTAAGGGGGGCAGCTGAAGCCTGACTAGCAAGAGGTTACACAGCACTTAGGGGCCTTGAGAGTCAGTGCGCTCATGTACAATTTCAAGAGCCCCACACCAAATTATGGTTTGACACCTTAGTGACTCCTACCCTCTTGTATGGAGCTGAAACATAGGGTTGTAGCTTATACCATAGATGACTGACCTTGCTCACAAATCACATAGGCCCAAAGAGAGAACATTATGATGGCTGGGATCGCATAGAGAGACCATTGATAATGATGATATCACGTATGATCAAGAGTAAGGTCTCTATACCACACCCTATTATCAGAGTGGAGCTAGGGGCAACACCCATGGTTGTAGAGACACTCTTTAGAGCAGTGACATCCATACATAGGATATGGGAGCTCCCACATCATAGATACTCTAGATTGGTATTGGCCTCTTCCAAAACGTTAGCACAAGAAGGGGAGAAAGATTGTTGGTACTCACAGATGACAACATGGATGAGTCTACATGGGTTAGACATCAATCGGCTCCCCCCATTTCACTATAGTTTGGATTGCCCTAAACTCGCCCTTACCTGACTTGAGCTGAATTCAATCATTAGAGCTGGCATTTTGGAAGTGGAAACAAGGAGAACTTGGATCCAGCCACCTCTCCCTCTAGGATCCAGGATGGAACATTACCGGGATCATTTTCTACACCTTTCGGAGAATGGATTCATTGTTCAACCACAGTACATGGACACACCTCTCCCATGGTATGCAAGCGTGAGGATGTCACACTAGTGCAAAAGAAGCACTTGCCATTCAAAATTCAGTGCTTAGCAAGAGCTGAGGAGGTGACGAGAAGTCCACCAATAGGAACTTTCCAAAGAAAAACCCTGCATTTGAAGGGGGTCTTGTTCAGGCAACCTTCCATCACCATCATTTTCCACCACGTCTTAGTTTTATGCATACCCCAAACCGAATTTGCTTTGTCAACCCCACCCAATGATGCTCCTTGATCATGCAATGATACACTTGGTTAGCTGAGGCCTTTTGCATATTCAGATGGCTGACAAGATCTTAATCTTGCCAAGGATAGGTAGTGTCCAATATAGGAAAGGGCTGCATAGGCTACACCACCCTCAATTTGGCTCCATAATTCAAGTTATCCACAGGAAATCCAGAAACATCTCCTGGCTGTACAGAAACACATCAACACTTTGTGGCTCTCCAAAGTGGCATCAACAACAAAAGAAACCAAGACAAGCCATAGGATTAAATTTGTGACCTTGCACACATAGGGCTTGCAAAGCTACCATTCTCAGAGCTATTACATGAAGAAAGACATCCAACAATGCAGCTCCTGCCAAGTGTTTTAGAGTAGCAACATGCTGCCAAGATATCCACACCTAACCCCAAATGACTACCCCCCTTTTAGTACTCCCTAGATGTGCCATCCCTTGCCTTGAACGGATCGGAGGTCAACAAGATCATCATGGTAGACATCCCCTAGCTCGACATCAAGAGGTAAGGAAATCTTCAAAGATCTTTGCTTCAGCGCCGTGCTTTAGCCCTTCTCTCCATCAAAGCTTGAATTTGTGGATTAGCTTCCAACACCTCAAGGTACGTGAGCATCAAATTAATTTGGAATGATTGAGCCAATATGTCTTTGTAACAATTGATGTACAAAAGGTTTGTTAAAGTGTCCCATATGTAAGCATAGGCTACTAGTAGCTACAATGTCAGGGTCTTCTTAGTGGTCCTATGCTGGGGTCCCCTGGATCGCCCTTGTGAAGAAGTCGGTAAGCTGTCTTTGTGTAGGACCTCTCTGTCCAAGGGCTCGACTCCTGAGTAGCGTTTGTCTAAGTTGTTGGGTCTCAAGAAGGAAGAGGCCAAGGCATCTCTGATCTGCATAATCCATGACTCTCGATAGAAGGCCAAATCCATCTTTGAACAAACAATGAAAGTAGCCTCGGACTTCGTAGTAGGTTGGACAACAACATATATAGTGCTTCTCAGTCTCGCGCTCGAGCTGGCAGATCTGACATATGCTCTCCTTTGGTGGTATGGATTTGTATCTACTAGTCTCAATTTTAACTGATGTAAGGATGTATATATGATCCCGTGAGATAGATGAGCATCCATGTGTCTTGGGCGGATAACAAAGCCATCGTCTTGAATGTGGAGAAGATGCTCTCTGTAGAAAGCCATCTTTGTTCCTAGTTCATGCACTGGTGCTAGCCAAGGCTCTTGAGTCAGATGGTATTACGGCTATGAAGGCCTAATTGTTCTTCAGCCTTCTCCTTGCATCCTCCACCATCTGCTTCCTTTTTTCCTTGAGTGCAGCTCTTCTTTCTTCGGAGATGTCCACCTGTTGTTGGTCGTCTAGCTAAGGTAGGGAGGGAGGCTGTGGGACTAATTCCTCTTCATGAGGTCCCATCTCGAAGTTCAATCCAGCCTCTTCCTCGTGTCGGGCTTCCTAATGCGCCCCTTTGGCGAACCCTAATGCATCCACCTCTTGTGGGGTTGGGCCTGCTTACAATAAATACTTTCTTTGTGCTTCAGAGCTTAGGCGAACTCCCACCAGTTGCGCTGGCATCTGCAGTCCTGCCTTCAAGGCCCTGTGTGCAATCCCAAGCTTCTTCCTAATTGTCTCAACGATCTCCCTTTCCTCTATCGAAGTTCAATCCAGCCTCTTCCTCGTGTCGGGCTTCCTAATGCGCCCCTTTGGCGAACCCTAATGCATCCACCTCTTGTGGGGTTGGGCCTGCTTACAATAAATACTTTCTTTGTGCTTCAGAGCTTAGGCGAACTCCCACCAGTTGCGCTGGCATCTGCAGTCCTGCCTTCAAGGCCCTGTGTGCAATCCCAAGCTTCTTCCTAATTGTCTCAACGATCTCCCTTTCCTCTATCTAAGTGACATCGAGTAGCATATTGAGGAAGGCGCATTGTTAGGCCTCAAAACTCATGTGGACAGCCACTGCACTGCCTTCTGCCAATATTTTTTCTTTCTCCACCTGAGCTAAACGGTGTACCAAGATTTTAGCTCTTCTTTCATTTTGATTGGCCCATTCTTTTGCTGTCCTCTTCATGTCCTCGAGGCTTTCGCCCTGCCTCTGAGCTAGCATCGTCAACCTCCATTCTTGATCTTCCATTTCTCCTCTTAGCTTATGCTGCTCTTCCTGTGCCGAGACTGCCTCTTTTGTCAATCTTTCCATCTCTCTTTCGGACTTGCGTGCTCTTTCCTCCCTCAACACCTCCAGTTCTTCTGTGGCTTTAATGATCTTCTCCATTTCAGCTTGCAAATCTTCATAGAGCCCCACAATCTCTTCATTTTGTCTTTGTAAGCACCATATGACCTCGGTTTCTTCATCCAATATTGCCTACCATTCAACTTCTGTCTCCTCTTTAGCCTATAGCTGCTCCTTCAGCTCATTAACTTCCATTTGAGCCATGGCTATTTGGCGTGTTTTCTTCAATTGGGAAGCAACCATGGCCTCTCTTTCGGCTTCTAGCTCTACTACTGCGATTTGTTTCTCCTCCTTGGCTTTCTCTAGAGAAGCTCCTTGATATATTCATCGTACTCTGCAGGTGGCCTCTCTGTTGTGGGGACGGAGGTTGTGAAGGCTGCCACCTTTTGCCTCTTCGGGTCTTGCCTCAACTTCCGCGTCTACTGCTGCCGATCTTTTGGTTCTTGCCAGAGGGGTCCCTTCTCCTGCTCCTTTGCTCATTAATTTATTCACGAAGTACTGGACCCAAGCCATAAGGTTGCTGGCGTCCACCTGGGTTGTAGAACTAGGTTTGGACATGGCGCTGGTGGTGGCGGGCGCCAGGAGAGTGGGAATGGGGGTGATTGGGGCCTTGCCCTTGCCTTCTCGCACTGCAGGTGGTACGAGCTCTAGCACGTGGGCGCTTGAGCTCAGCCCTTCATCTCTAAGCAGGCTCACAGGCTCCGGCTCATCCTGCCTGGACTATTTCTCAATGGACCTGCACGTTGCAAGGGCTATGTCTTCCTCCTTCTTCTCAACTCCTCTTCCTCTTCCTACTTTCTATTTCTTTTCTCCTCAGCCTTTTTGAACTCCCTCCGAGCCTTTTGCGAGTCCATTTTTTCCTTTTTCCTCCTCTCCTCTTCTTGCTTTTCCCTTGCAATTTTCTTCTTCAACTTCTCAATCTTTCCTTGGCTAGTCTGCTCTTCCTGTTCCCTGTTTTCTTCTTCCTCGCTCAACGTCCTTTCGTTGGATTGTGCCTCTTGTTCCTGGTGAGGTGGCGACCTACTTGGTGTTTCATACACTCCTCCTCCTTCCTGCCCTTGCCTTAAGGCTTCTCTGATGATGGCAGTAAGAACCCCACCGAATCCAATGGTTGAGGCCTTTGAAGATGAAGCTTTCCTTTTAGCCTTGGTGGCAGGGGATTCTCCTCCGATGGACTATCCTCCTGTTGCCAAAGCCTTTGCCGAGGTCTCGATGGTCTTCCTCACAAAACTGTTGAGGTTCACCTCATCTAGCGACTGTGCTGCAATGCTCTCTAACAAGGGGACATTAATGCGGCTCATGATGGTGTTGTACCTCTAATTAGAGAACAACGCGTGCACCATCTTGGCTTGGAGTTGGATTTCGAGATCCAGAATTTCCGCCAAGCTGACGCCGTTGTTGGTGTGAACCTTCATCTTGTCCATTCCTAGCAAGGCGTATACGTCTCTCTTCGGCTTCCTCTCTACTTTGTTTGCCAAGCCCAATGTTTTTTCTACCAGCTCTGGGGTCAATTCAATCTGCGCCCGACGAGTTTCCTTCCCCTCTCGCACGGTTATGGTGCCGTGGTTCTTGTGGAAAGTCCGCAAAAACTCTACAAAGTGGATGTAGTCTACCCCCTAGCTTACTGCTTCCATGTATTTCTGCAAATTGCATTGCTCAATGATCTACCTCACAGCCCGTTCTTCGATGGCCACGTCTTCTAGGTTGAATATATGCCGGAACTTAAACTGATTAAGGTCTCATGTTTCCACCAAAAGACCTTACTGTGTATGTTTTTCTTCTGAAAAAGGCAATTTGCCAGCCTTTGCTTGGCCTGCCATGATGGGTGCCTATCATGAAGCCATATTCACAATTAGTGTTATTCAGAATAATCACAAGCAAGAGGAAACAACTACATATTTGTTGAACTAAATTGCTCAAGTGTAGAAGTCGATTTTTCCTCCAATTAGTCTATTGATTTCAAATTTTATTGATATTTTCCACACTCACAAATTGTTTTCATCCTACCATTGAGGGTTCCAATGTGTGCATTTCCTTTATTGTTTTCCTTATGTGTTTGGTTTGATTCACCTAACCCTCTCCTCCTGAATTGAGAAGAATTCTTCCGAGGATTAAAGGGTTAAAGGATGAAGGGCCTTTAGCATATAATCTTAGTGTTTTACTTTCGCATGAGCCAAGCATAGAAATTCGGATTATATTCTAAATTAGCATAGCTGTCCATGTCAAAAGGGCATATGCCTACATGCGTAATATAAGTGAGAACATCAAGCAAGAAGTCGTCGGAGTCCACTCGGCTAGCAATATTCAGCTCTTCCTCGGTGAGGATGCAATCTAAATAAGGATGTCCCTTAATGTGTTCTTCCAAGCGTCGATTACGGATGGTAGTCAACACCCTATAGGAAGTTGAAGCTACATATGTTGGGTCGTATTCCAATGCCTTGATTGCTTGTCACTACTCAGCATTGGTCATTATTTGGCTACATATGTTCAGAGATGACAGAGAGGGAGATGGGGGGGGGGGCAGCCTGCGTCTCAGGCCTAGCCTCGGCAACAGGCAGCAGGTGGACGTGCGACACCCCCTCGACAGAGCACTCCTCAGCCCCCTCATGCTCCCCAACCTGGCAGGACCACAGCCCCCCACATCTACCACCCGCGCCACAGACTATCCCTCCTGAGTCCCCACAATCCCCACATCCTAGGGTCCCCCCCCCCCCCCCCCCCCCACTGACCCTTGCCCATAGCCCCCCACTCCCAGGACCACTAGCACACCCCCCCCCCCCCCCCCAACACCCGCCATATACTTCCGTCCACCCCACCATCCCTCGATCATCCTCCCCCCCACCACCTCCCGTACCGAGCACCTCCCCTGATCCGCACCTGTTTCAGGCGACCCTCCCCCACTCCCACCCCCCCACCTCCCACAAGAGGTGATGAGCCACAAACGCCTACATCCTCTTCGCACCAGCAGTCCTCCCCCTCCCATACAACCACCAGCTCATCCACCCCTGCCGCCCGTCACACCTTTCCGAGACAGGCACACCTGTTGCCACAGGAGATCTTCCGCAGTGGGTTGCAGAGAGTTCCCACTACCTCTAGAGGTGGGGATCTTCGTGGTTCGTAAGTCAAGGAGGGGCAAGGTCCATCCACTAGCACCACTCGATGGAACAAACTACGCCTTCTTTCTTCAGTCCTCTCACTCTGGGGAGTGGACGACGACACAGATAGAGGAAGAGTTGAAAAGTCAGGTGGCGGACCACACCTCCCAGTGGATGGGAGAAGGACTAGCACTGTTTACACAGCAGTGGCCTGGTTGTATGATGGACATTAACTGGTGAGCTAGTGCTGACGTCCCTTGCCTGAGCATTATCTTTCGAGCCCTCCACAGTGGAGAGCTCCGAGGGATGTGATTGAGTGGCCCCTAGCTCAGGCGGCCCGTTTCTACCACTGCACAGAGGCTCGACTCTCATCATGGTTGATACATGCATTGATAGTATCACCTGGAACTTCTATCACCCCATTGGTCCGGCCGAGGGCCACCATGGGGGAATGGAGCTCGCCATCCAGACCGGTGGCAAAGTGTACCTGTATGCCTCATAGCTCCTCCTCGTCATCAGCAACCTCCACACCGAACAGATGTCTATTCGGGCTGTCACAGGTTTCCCCATGAGCTTACATGTTGCATCATGGAATGTGAATAGCCTCCACTACAGTGGGGCACGTGGTTCCAGGAAATTGATTGTTCGGTAGGAGTTGTAGCCTGCCCTTGCCAGATGGATTGACATCTTACTTCTACAGGAGCACAAGCTCACCCCCACCCAGGCCCAACAGGTAGGGAAGGTACTCCCAAGCAGCTCGCACAGTTACTCGGAGCACGCCATAGGTGCCCACGGTAGAAGTGGAGGCGTATGCACCTCTATTGGTCCGAGTCTTACCGCTTGTGTTCAAGACCACGGGACGATAGTGGCAGGGAGGGTGCTATGGATCAGATTGGATATTGGGGACTCGTGCCTTGGAGTCCTTAATATCTATGCCCCTACGGAGGTTAGGGCACGCAGCAGGTTCTGGGTGGAGATCGGAGAAGGACTCCCAGAGGTGGACTCTTGGATTGTTGGAGGAGACTTCAACAACTTGGAGGCTTTGAAGGACCAGCAAGGAAGAGGGAGAAACTACCAAGGCATGGCCGAGGAGGAGCACGAGGCATGGGAGGTGTTTCTACTGGCAGTAGGAGCACGCGATGCCTGGAGCGACCCTGCCTTCCACAAGAGGGAGAGGTCGCTGGAATTCTCTTGGGGGTACAGGCGGCTAGATGGAGTCCTGCTGGAGCGGTTGGACAGGTTTTATGTGGGAGAGTGGGGTGGCTCTCGGGGAGGCCGGATTGGGCTGCTGGCGGGCACCACCTTGTCCAATTATTGCCCAGTTCTCCTGACACTAGATCCCCTAGCATCTGCCCTAGACTCACGATCTTGTCGGATCCCTGACTCGGTCTTCAGGAGGGAGGAGGTGACGAGATAGATAGAGCAGATTTGGACTAGAGAGTGAGGCAAGAGGGGCCAGATCGCAGAGGAGGTTGCAGAGGCCCTAGTTGAGTCGAGCAGGATTAGCCAAGAGGCAGCCATACAGGCCAGGCAGCAAAGCTGGGAGGAGGAGAGAGCACTCCGACGGGACCTTGCAGCCACGCAAAGATTATTACAGGTGACACCAGGGGATCCCACTCTCCACGCACAGGAGGTGCATGCGCGAGCAGCCATTGCTGGCCTAGAGGACAAGCGCTCTAAGTTCTCTTTCCGCACCTCAGTAGCTTTCTGGGCGCGAAAAGGGGACACGATGTGCAGGGAGTTTTTTCAAGTGCACTAGCCTCGCACCTCTGGAGATCAAATACGCAGCCTCCGAGATCGGTATCGGAGGACCCGTTCTAGCCCAGACGAGGTGATGGAGATTGCTACCGATTAGTATAGTCACCTCTTCTACCAGAAGACAGTCTCACTAGAGGACAACGATGTAGACAGCAGGTCTGGGATAATATCCCGTCCCTCGTCACAGAGGAGATGGAACGCTCCCTCCTAGCTCCCTTCATATAGAAGAAACTAAAGGAGGCTTTCCATACACAAGACGGGCAGAAATGCCCAGGAGAGGATGGCCTCTCTAAGGCTTTCTTCGCTACCTTTTGGGACGTGGTGAAGGAACCCCTATTGTTGGCCTTTCAGGAGATCTTCACCTCAGGACAGATGCAAGGGAGTCTATCAGCAAGCCTTATCAGTCTTCTCCCTAAAGGGGGAGACCGGTTGGAGCTTTCCCAGTGGAGACCGTCGGTCAGTGGCCTATAAGGAACTGGCAAAGATGATAGGTAGGCGACTACGCCCCTTGCTTCCGAACATTATCCATGACACGCAGACAAGCTTTGTCCAGGATAGGAGCATCCTGGACAATGTATTCACCTTCTTTGAGGTGACAGAGTGGGCCTAGCACAGTGGGCAGAGACTGGCCGTACTACTCTTGGATTTTGAGAAAGTCTATGACAGGGTGGACTAGGATTTCCTAGAGGGAACCATGGTAAGGTTGGGTTTCCCCCAGGCTTGGATTTCTGAGCTCTCCGCACTTTACAAATCGGCCACCAACAGGGTTCTCATAGGAGGGAGACGAGGGGAGGAGTTTCGGTTGGAGAGATCGGTCCGATAGGGCTGCCCCCTAGCCCCGTATTTGTTCCTTCTCTTTGCAGAGGCGATGTCTCACTTCCTCAGGTCATGTGTGAGCAGTTTACGCAGCCTCCGACTTCTAGTAAGAGAGGAGACCGAGTTGTTAGACTCAAACTATGCAGATGACACAGCGCTCTACATAGAGGACGACGAATTGATGCTAGAGAGAGTGAGGTTGGCTCTTGAGGTGTTTTGCACTACAGCGGGTGCAAAAATCAATTGGCGAAAGTCGGTTGGATTCCTCACAGACCCGGACTCGAGCATGGAGTGGGGCGTCCACCTGGGATTTAGATGGGGGAGCAGAGGAGAGACCGTCCAGTACCTAGGGTTCCAGGTCGGACTCGACATCACTCCCGCCCAGCAGTTTCTTCCAGTCCTCGATTCTATTTGGAGGAAGCTGACCTATTGGAGCACGGCTCGCCTCTCACTAGCCGGCCGAGTCCTGGTTGTTAACCAAGTCCTCCTAGCGACGGCCTAGTACATCGCCTTGTGTTGGTGCTTCTCCTTCTCCTGCGTACTACAGCTTTGCCGCCTAGTGCGGAACTTCCTTTGGTCCGGGTCAGACGGCTCTAGGGATTCCAAGGCCAAGGTGGCGTGGGCGACCATTATATGACATCGGTCAGAGGGAGAGCTTGGGATCTTAGATCCAGAGTATCAGAGTATGGCCTTCCTAGGCAAGCTAGTTGTCCGCAGCTTCACACCAGAGAGGGTAGACTTGGAAGGTCCTATTGCAGGAGGGTCTTCAAGACTGTAGACCAAGGCTTGGCGGTGATTGGAGGCCGTCTCTGAGATGGATCTTCACGACAGCCCAGATCACCCTTCCTACGCAGCTTGCTCCGCATGTGGCAGGGCCTCTCTAAGGCCCTTATCCAGAGCCCCCCAGGTTGCCAAGAGGAGATAGACCATCAGCCATTGATTTGGAACCCCCAGGTCAGGAACCGGGAAGGGACATAGATCGGCGAGCGCCCCCCACATCTAGTGGGCTGGTTGGGAGGCTGGCCCGGCTCGTACAATCAGGACATGGCGGGAGGTGTATAGGATGGCGGATGAGGAGGTGCTGAAGCAAACATCAGGCTGCTAGCAAGGAGTGGAGATGAGGAGAATGGAGATAGACGCAGCGATACCTCAGGAGTGGCTTGCTCCCCCGATCCGAGAGCTGATAGAGCCCGGGGAGGTATGGGCCGCCAGATTTTCACCAGCAAGCATCCCCTTACAGGTGGCAAGAAGAGTGGGTGGCGCTCCGCCTGGGACTTTTTTCACAGTGCAGGAGGGGGGGTGTCTGGCTCTTGACAGAGGGCAGTAGGACGAGGGGATAGCTGTCCTTTCATGGAAGAGGATCTGGGTGATTGGCCTTCAAGGGAAGATATGGCGGCTGGACCCTTTGGTCTTTTGGCAGGAGCTCAGGGAGTGGCACCTCTAGATCTGGGAAGGAAGGCCACTTGATGAGCTGGAGTGGGATCCGGGAGAGTGGCTTTGGCCAGCCACTGTGGTTGCCAAGAAGCCACCGCCGAGGTTCCTGGAGTACACCGCCAGGATTGGCAAACACGTACTAATGCAGGAGCACATGGATTGGGCGCCGTCACGTAGCAGGCATTGGGCGGAGCACAACATCACGAAGCCTTTCCGACGGGCCTTCTAGCGCCACCTATGGGACAGCTGGAGGCCGAGGAGTGTGTCGTATTTTTTGTGGCTGGTGGCACATGGAGGCTTGGCGGTGGGAAGTTGGCTTGCCCAGATGCAGAAGGAGGGAGCTTGTAAGTGCTCCACACAACAGTTGATGGAAACCCCAAAGCACTGCCTTTGGTCATGTGAGGCGGCACAGCTCGTGTGGAGAGGAGTATGCCGCATCTTGTGCCGAATAGCACCCAGCCTTGATTGTATCTCTTGGGGTGCTTTCTATTGGTAGGTAGTCAACCAGGGCCGCCACCTTCTGTATGAGGCCAAATGCAGGACACGATATTCATGATCGAGGCAAGGTCGTACGCAGTGGTGGGTTTAGAGGCTCTACCCATTTGCCAGGTACTGGAGCCCACAGCAGACCGCTCTGAGGTATGGGAAATCATAGGGAGTCTCACTGGTTGGCATATCTAGAAGGCTGTCAGATGGCTTTCGGCGGAGAGAGACCTTCAGTACAGGCGACCCTAGCGGAGCTCTGGACCTCCATCATCCACTCCCTTTGAGGCCGATGGAATCAAGTGCAGGGCGAGTCCAGGGCTCGCCAGGAGCTCCGTGGTCATTTCATGCGCACTTGGGGCGGCCAGGACCTGTTCTTCGTGATGCAGGCAGGCAGTTGCAGATGGCGATACACCCCTACCTCCCCCGGTGGCTTGTTGCCCCTATCCCCCCTAAACCGCCTTGAGAGGCTTGTATATATGATGTATCTGTGACTCTCACCAGCTCCAGCTTGGTTTGTTGAGCATGAGCACTTCTTTGTATTCAGGTTTTTTCTGGAGTAATATAACTAGCCGCATTTCATTTGCAAAAAAAAAACTCATCGCCCGTATTTTCAGCTAAGTCTACGGCCAGGGTTAGAATTAACCGCCACACATAAGAAGGTCTAAGGCTGGCAGGTGGTTGGGGTTTGACTAAACTAGAGAGTTCAGCAACAGTTGATTGTTGCGGCTTGAGTTGCTTTTGAGGTTGTGGCTTGGCTTCCTGTTCAATAGGCTAGGCTGTGGCGGTTGCTAAGGGTGCATCTGAGACCTAAGGGGTACTAATAGGACTAGATTTGGGCGGTTTGTTAATACCAGGCTACGGTTTTGAAAGATAGATTGTTTTGGCCCTATTGACCTAGGCTCTGCAGGTTCTATGGACTTAGCGGCTGATTCTCTTGTGGCCTGAGTGCCGGACTTGATGGGATGGTTCGTGTGGTCAAGTTTGAGGGTGGCTTTTGAGGAGTGCTTTTGGCCATCTTAGCTTTAGGTACCCAGACATGGGTGTTACCCTCATAGTAACCTTGCGCTTGCAATAAGGTCTTTCGGATCCATCGCGGCTTGACCGTTTGTTGATATTGGTAGCTTCTGCTATGCCTCCTAGGTTTCGAGTGTGGATCCTTAGCCTTGCGAGGGCGTGGGTGTATGCTCTTGGGTGGCGGTCCTTGATGTTTAGGTACCCATTTAAATTGGGGTTCATGGGCTTCAGCGTTGGGTTCAGCGGGTTGCTGGCATTGAGGCTTGGCAAGTTGTGACGTGTCCCGACCCCCCTCATTAGACTTGATGGTGGATTTCTCTGCTGGTGGCTTTGCAGACTTGAGAGGAGTCACGCCACTCTTGCTGAAAGCTGTAACTTTGCGAACGTTGCACATGGCTAGGTGGATACACTGCGACTCGTAGTCAACATTGCAATGAGCTTGCTTCTTAAAAGTTCATCCTAACAACGACTCCGTGCCCGCATCTTTGGTGTTGGGCAACACATAGAAGATCATCGGCATGCTTTTAGACTGTATAGAAACTGCAGCCTTGCACTTTACTAAGAGTGCACATGATCGGCCCCCATACGCTCAGTTTAGTGTTAGTGGGCTGTAACTGCGGTTTGCCAAATTGGGTCCAATGATCATGAGTTAAGACATTAAATCCAGCTCTCTCATCGATCAATGCATTGATGGTGTATATGTACTTGGCAATGACTGTTATGCTTAGGTAAGCTTGTTCTATAGCTTCCTCATCCTCATCGTCCATCTCAGTGATAGTGGCTACTCGTACTTTGACAAGGGATGCTAGCATTGGAGGCTCATGCAGTGGGTGCGCGGGGGGGAAGTACTTATTGCAGCTGCCATTGAAGAAGCCTATGCCCTCACCTTCTAGGGTTTCGAGTTCTACGTTGCTAGTTCAACTAATAGACCTAGCTCCTGAAACTTCATTTTCTATTTATGTCCTTTGATTGAGTACAACAGTACTAAGTCGCCCTGTTCAAAGTCGCGTTGTTTGACATGCTTGTCAAACCAGTGTTTGTGTCTTGCCTTCTCACATTTTAGCGCATGGATGGCTAGAAGCCGAGTTTCCGAGATAAGCATTAAGCTCAACCAAGCGTTCCGTCCATGCCTCCTTCCCGTCCCATCTCTCTTGAAGGGCTATCCTCAGGCTAGAAACGAAAAACTCTAAGGGTAGAATTGCCTCACTACCATAGGTCAACCTAAAGGGAGTCTGACCTATAGCCATTTTGTAAGCCGGATAGTAGGCCCACAAGGCCGCCATTAACTTGTTATCCCAGTCACAACGTGAAGCAGAGATTTCCTTGGTCAGGACATTCACCAAGATCTTATTTGTGGATTCAGCTTGACCGTTTACTTAAGGATAATAAGGCGAAGATTTCCGATGGATGATTAGGAAGGTGGATAGGAGATGAGCTATCACTTCGTTGATGAAGTGTGTGCCTTGGTTGCTAACAAGTTCAATGGGGCAGTTGAATCGTGAGATCACTTGCTCCCATAAGAACTTGGCAGTGGTTCTAGCATCATTTTTTCTCATAGCTCGTGATTCTGCCCATTTCATTAGATAGTCGGTGGCGACAATGATGTACTTGTGAATACTGTGCCGCGGGACTACTGGGTCTGATCAAGTCAATCCCCCACTTCTCGAAAGGTTGTCGTGCAATGATTGGGGTAAGCTCCATGTGGTCCTTACGAATAGGGACCTTAGTCCGTTGGCACTCATCACAATCCTTTACGAATCGTGTTGCATCTCGGAAAAGGGTGGGCCAACACAGCTGGGATTGCAGCACCTTGCAGGTTGTCGTATCTCTACCACTGAAGTATCCTCTTGTAATTCCACCGTGTGCCTCTGTAAGTATGTCATGCATTTCATGCTCACACACACATCTGCGTAGCAATCCGTCTTGCCCCAGCTTGTAGAGTTGGCCTGCTATCAACTAATAGGGTTGGATCTTTAGGATGAGTCGCCTAAGTCGGGCCTTTTCTATTGGTCGTTCAAGTAGTCCGTGCTCAAGCACTTGGACTATGTTATCTGCCCAATTCTGAAAACGTACTCACTCTCTACTCTGCTCTCTCGTACTCTCTTTCTCTCTCACTGCGCGTAACGACTGTCTGTCTCGATCACCGTGCCTAATCGGTCTCTACAAATTGGTGTCAGAGCTGCAGTTGAGACGTTCGTGCCTCTCGAAGTTCAAAGAGGACAGACGAGCAAGTCGTAAACTGCATACATCGTGGGTAGTCAAAGGCGAGTAGGCTAGTCGACAAACAGGCCACGACAGGCAGCGGATAAGTCACGACAGGCATTTGACATGAGCGGCAATCGTAGGGCCTTGCAGCAGTCACCAGGCCACGCACCAGTCGCCAGGCCACGCACCAGACGTAACGGGCAGTAGACGCGACCAGTCGCTAGAAGGCGCACACGATCAGCGGGGCTCATGATTTCAGGTGACCAACGGTGCTCACGGCGCACGACTGGCGAGGCTCGCGGTGCATGTTTGACAGGTAAACAAACCCGTCATCCATATCTTTTTTTCCTCTTCTTCTTCTTAATTTGTTGAAAATCCTCTTCCTCTAACCAAGGTTCGCGCACGCAAGCACAAAATCTCAGATCTGTGCAAAATTGGCCCAAAAATTTGGGGCTTTTCCCGAATTTAGAGATCTCAACACAGAATTGGACAATCTGACTCAAAAATTGCAAAGTCGGTGCACATTTGCCCAGGAATTTTGGAGCTTTTCACATTTTAGTGAAATTCTTTCAATTTCATTGAAATTAATACATGCAAGACTTGGAAAATTTGGGGATTTGTCCAGATTTGGTGCAAACAAGATGCAACAGTGATATCTGTCTCGGAAATTGTAGGAATTTGTGACATTTTGTCCCTGAGATTTGGGGCTTTTCATGTACATGCACAAATTGGGCTGAAATTAATCCAATTTCTCGACATTGAGGCACATTGGATCCCGTGCAATTTGGGGCTTTTGTAGTTTGGGCAAAATTTGTCTAGCATTTCGTTATTTTATGTACATGCAGGTTGAATTCCACACAATTTGGACATCAACACTTGGTAAAATTTGGGGGTTTTGCTGAAATTGCTCTATTTTGGCAAAATTGGACTGTCCTATGCATGACAGAGGAAATGCAAATGTGTGTTTGATGCTTTGAGCACAAAATTTTGTGGCTTTTGACCGTTTGTGTCAAATTTTATGCCCATGGGTACATATACAACAGAAATTGCAGCAGAAATTTTGGGATTTCTCATGTAATGTGATGCATATGCCCTTGTAACAGCTGTAATCAGTTGGATAATGCTGTAGCACATGGTTTAGTGCTCCTGAAAATTGAATTACACATCTGGAATCTGTACTTCTGCGTGGTCATTTATTGCTGATTGGTACTTGTTTGTACCTTACAAGGCCATTGACTTATCACTTATTATATTTAGTTTGTTACACTTACCTACAGCTGGCAAAGATATAACACCAGTCAATTAGTATAGTCGGTTATGCACTGTTTGACTTAGAAGGCCACTTTCCTTTATGTTGTATCTTATCTATACTTCGTGTACGTTGTATAGTGTGTGGAAGAAGAAGAAACCAGCAAGAAAACGTTTTGGCCTCCATCTCTCTTCTTGTGTTCTTGAGCGTATACAGTGTGTGTTTGGCGTAGCAGCTCAAGCACATCCCCCCATCATGCGATTCTTGACATGGTATCAGAGCCGCACCAGTGAGAGAGGCTGATTTTGAAGGCTGAAGTGAATGAGAAGAAGCAAGGTTCGAGCAAGCAAGCAACGGGTAAGAAGCTCTCCCATTCTTCCACTCTCTCTCTTAGATAGTGCCTATGGAGGCATCACAAGCAGGGTTGAGCAAAAATCTCAGATTGCTGTGAGATTTGGTATGCGAGCAGATCACTGTCTATTCTGCAGATTAGCCCTTTAGAGCATTCCCGCAATTATTTTGGGTATCTAAGGCCGTTTCAGGCCCCGTTTTAGAGCCGCAAGGTTGCAGACAATAGTTTCAGGGTACACTGTGATTTCAGCTGTATTGACCGAAAGTGGGTGCACAGGTTACAGATTGCGAATCTGTAATTTTTGAGATGTTTGCAGGAAGCAAACATAAGGTGTATGAACAGAACTCCCTCAGTCGCAGTTCAGACTAGACTGGAAGAATTGTATGCATAGAAGAGTGCTGCAAGCAAAGTGTATTGGTTGAAAAAGCTTATGGATTTGCGTATGAAAGAGGGTACAGCAATGTCTACTCACTTGAGTGAGTTTAACTCCATTTTCAGCCAGCTGGTTGCCTTGAAGTTCATGATTGATGAGGAATTTAAGGCTACTTTCTTGCTTTGCACTCTGCCAGAGAGTTGGGATACATCTAGGACTGCTATGAGCAATTCTAATGTAATCCTGTTGTATGCTGATGTAGAGAGTGCTCTACTTATGGAAGAGATGAATCGGCAAAACAATGCATCCAGCAAGTCTTCCAGTGCTTTGCATACTAGGGGCAGATCACAGCAAAAGGGCAAATATGATGGCAAGGGACGCAGCAAATCACGTGGCAAAGATGTTGAATGCCATCATTGTGGAAAGAAGAGTCAACCTAAGAAAAGCAGTGTAAAAATTGAAGAGGTAAATGTAGTCACTCATGACAGTGACAGTGGAAGTGCACATGCTTTACCTGCAGATACAAATGATGACATGCATACTTGGATTCTTGATTCAAGTGCTTCCTTTCATGTCACCCCTCATCGTGAGTGGTTTTCCGCCTATATAGGGGGTCAAGATGGTAATGTCCATCTTGGGGATAACTATGCATGTGAGATTGCAAGTATTGGCAGTGTGCAGTTAGAGTTTCAGCATGGCTCTGTCTTTACACTTCAGTATGTACGGCATGTACCTCAGCTCAAGAAGAGCTTGATTAGCACAGGGCAGCTAGATGATGATGGTTTTCATACCACCTTTGGTGATGGAAAATGGAAGATCTGTAAGGGATCTAGGGTTATTGCCACAGGTTACAAGAGTGATACTTTGTATCCACTTCATGTATCTAGTGTGCGTAACCATGTTGTTGCCGTGACCGAGCAGCCAAGCATTTCTTGGCATGGCCGGTTGGGACACATGAGTCAAACAGGAATGAAACTGCTTTCTCGTTTGGGTTACTTGCCTTGTCTTCATTATGCTAATTTTGAGCATTGTGATTATTGCATTTATGGCAAACATGCACAAACGTCTCACAAAAAGTCTCTTTCTTTGAAATCTTCTCCTCTAGAGTTAGTACATTCGAATGTATGTCAAATGACAAGATTATCTTTAGGGGGAAAAAAATATTTTGTCACCTTTGTCGATGATGCTGCACACAAGGTATGGGTTTATCCCATTCATAGCAAGGATGAAGTGCTTGATAAGTTTAAAAAATTCTTAGCATTTGCTGAAAATCAGACAGATAAGGCACTTAAGTGACTCCACTCTGACAATGATGGGAAATATGTGTCCAAGGCCTTTCAGGAATTTTGTGACAGCAAAGGGATAAAGAGGGAGCTCACTGCCCCTCATAATCTGCCCCAAAACGGAGTTGAAGAGCGTATGAATCTAACCATACAGGATAAGGTCCGTACGATGCTGTCTTATGCTGCATTACCCCATGATTTTTGGGCAGAGGCTGTTATGACAGCCGTTCACTTAATTAATCGGTCACCAAACATGTCTTTGGGAAGGGGAGTTCCCCAAGAAGCGTGGTCGGGCAAGCCACCTTCATATGCTCATTTGAAAGTGTTTAGCTACGAGGCTTTTGTGCACATTCGTAAAGAAAAACGCAGCAAACTTGAGCCGAAGTCCTGTAAATGCATTTTCCTAGGATATGGTGACGAGGGTGAAATGGGGTATAGATTGTGGGATCTCGAGAAAAGGAAAGTAATACGCAGCAATGACATTATCTTCCGGGAAGATCGCATGCACAAACAGCCCGAAAAGACTGAGGAGGTCCGTAAGGTTGTATTCCGAGAAGAAATACCTTTTGGACAGGAAAATGTGCCCGCTGTACAGCAGCAAGTACCTGCTGTAAATAAACCTGTAAATGCAGGAAATGATGCTGAAAATGATCAGCCAGCTATTGCCCATGAAAATGAGCCATTACATATGCATGAACAGCCAAGACAGCAAGCTGTTAATGCTGATTTACAGGCTGAAATGCCAGGACGACATACTGAAAATGGAAATTTGCTGGAACAGCCAGCAAACAATGACCATTCGGTTAGGAGATCATCTAGAGCTACTAGACAACTGACAAGTTTGTTCCTAGTGCAATTAATGTGGCTGAATATGCCATGCTAACAGACTGTGGTGAACCGTCTTGCTTCAAGGAAGCAATGGACAGACAGGACAGCAAGAAATGGTATAAAGCCATGCTGTCAGAGATGGAATCTCTTGAAAGAAATGGCACTTGGGACTTGGTGCAGTTGCCCAGAGGGCAGAAAACCCTTCCATGCAAATGGGTTTACAAGATGAAGGTCACTTTTGGTTCCTCACCAAAGTACAAAGCAAGATTGGTTGCAAAGGGGTACAAGCAAGAGCATGAAATTGACTTTGATGAGATTTTCATTCCTGTAGTCAAGATGACTACATTGAGAACCATTTTGGGCTTGGTTGCAACAGCTGAAGACATGAAGCTCATACAGATGGATGTAAATACTGCGTTTTTATACAGTGATCTGCATGAAGGCATATATATGCAGCAACTTGAAGGGTTTGTTGAACAAGGGAAAGAAAAAATGGTATGTAAACTCAAAAGGAGTTTGTATGGGCTGAAACAAGCACCGAGAGAATGGTATCATAAGTTTGATACATTCATGCAGTCCCAAGACTTTCATAGAAGTCAAGTGGATCACTACTTGTACACTAAGAAGGCAGTAGATGGCAGCCTGATTATCTTGGTTTTGTATGTTGATGACATGTTGATTGCTGGCAGGGATACTCATGCCTTGGATTTATTGAAGCAAAGTCTTCATGGCAGCTTTGACATGAAGGATCTTGGTGATGCAAATCACATTCTTGACATGTGAATACTCAGAGATAGATCGAAAGGCTTACTCTATCTATCTCAGCAGGAGTATATCTCCAAAGTTTTGCAACGTTTCAATATAGAGGGGGGGGAACAATTGGGGTTCCATTGCCTCCATATGTGAAACTTAGTGCAGAGGACAGCCCTACATCTGATGATGAGAAGGCTGAGATGGCCAAGATACCATATGCTTCAGCTGTTGGCAATTTGATATATGCTATGGTTGCTACACGTCCTGACATTGCCTTTGCAATGGGAGTGGTTAGCAGATACATGGCAACCCCTGGCAAGAAGCATTGGAATGCAGTGAAAGGTATTATGAGATACCTCAAAGGCACAAAGGAGTTGTGCATCTGCTTTGGAAAGCAAAAGGCATCTGTTGTTGGCTTTACGCATGCAGAATATGCTGGTCATTCGGACTACAGGAAATCCATTTCTAGGTATGTGTTTACTTTCACAGGAGGAGCAGTCTCTTGGATCTCCAGGCTGCTACAAAAGTGTGTTGCATTGTCTACTACAGAGGCAGAGTATGTGGCTACCACTAAGGCATGCAAGGAGGCTTTATGGCTTTCACGTCTTGTAGGAGAGCTTGGCATCACAGAGTTACATGTTCTCCATTGTGATAGTTAGAGTGCTATCATGCTAGCACGGAATCTTGTCTTTCACGCAAAGACAAAGCACATACAGGTGAAGTACCACTTCATTAGGGATATTCTTGACAGCAGGGACATTGAGCTTGTCAAAGTGCATACAGATGATAACCTTGCAGACCTTCTCACGAAGGGTCTTCTAGCAGAGCGGTTTGCTCGTTGCTGATAGATAATGGGAGTTCGATAGATATATGTACTTCAGCTTTGTACATACCTAGACTTAGCTAATTATTTTCTCCTCTTAAGGCACATTGCCTTTAGATGGGAGGTTGTTGGGAATAAAGGCCTTGTGCCTTTTAAATGTGCTCGGGTGTGAACACACCCTTAGCACTTGTACTTACACATATATATCCATCTAAAAACCTAAAGATACTCGTCATTGTACCTGAAAACCTGCTTACTCTCTACTCTGCTCTCTCGCACTCTCTCTGTGTCTCACTGCACGTAACGACTGTCTGCCTCGATTTTCATACCTAATCGGTCCCTACATATAATGCCTTGCCCGGCAGATTCTCCTGTGGGGATGCGAGACATATGGTTAGCCATGTAGTGTTGCTTCCCTTTACGTACCACCACGGAGAAGTCAAATTCCAAAAGTAGAAGTAACCATCAAGCAATGCATCCTGTACCACCGCAAGGTTTATTAACAAGATACAACAAGGCTTGGTGGTCCACAAAGAAGGTAAAAGGTGTAGCCAAAATAAAATGCTGAAATTTCTTTGCAGCAAACACCATGGCCAAGTCCTCTCTCTCCATTGTTGAGTAATTTATTTCGGTCTCAGTGAGTTGTCTACTAGCAAAGCTCAATGGATAATCTAGGTTCCGTTCACCAAGCTGGCACAACACAACTCTTACGGCGAATTTCGAAGCATCAATATGCACATGGAACGTGAGTGTCCAATCTGGAGCTCGTAGAATTGGTGCCGTGGTCAGAGTCTCTTTCAATTCCTCATACGCACATTGGCATTCCTCGGTCCATTCGAATATGATCAGCAACTTTGTATAGAGGTCTAGCAATCAATGCATAGTTCAACACAAACCGCCGATAATACCCTATATGGCCTAAGAAGCATTGAACGCCCTTGTAATCAGTTAGGGGTGGAAGATGGACAATGACCCTTACTTTTGAGAAGTTTGTAGCAATGCCGTTCTTTGACAATACGTGCCCTAAGATGCATCTGTGCTTCACCCAAAACTGACACTTCAAGGGGTTCAATGAGAGATGATATAGTTGACACTGTTCAAAGACTGCTCGGAGTTTGTCCAAGTGTTCCCCCCAAGTAGAGTGAACACATAGGTCATCCACGAAGACCTCTAATTCCTTCCTAAGCATATCTTTGAATATAGTGCACATCAGTCGTTGAAAGGTAGCTAGCACGTTAGTCAACCCAAAAGGCATGACTATGTAGGCAAAGACGCCCCATTCAGTGGCAAATGCGGTCTTGTGCCTATCATTAGGATGCACTTGCACTTGATTGTATCCAGAGAAGCCGTCCAGGAAACTATAGGCCTCTTTACCTATTACTCTTTCGAGCATGCGCTCGGTGTATGGCAACGGATAGTTATCTCTCTTTGTAGCCGCGTTTACCTTCTTGTAATTGAGGCACACTCTAATCTTTCCATTCTTCTTCAATATGGTGACTATGGGCTAAGCCCAGTCCGTGTGCTCAATTTTGTAGATAAGCCTTGCCCTCATTAGCTTGTCAATTTCTTCCTTGACGGCGTGGGTGTGCTTAAGATTCATGGGATACGGTCGCTGCTTGACCGACATTGTGTTTGGTGTCATGGGTATGTTGTGAGTCACCACACTCGGGACTACCCGCTTGAGCTCTTCTAGGGACCAAGCCAAGACGTCTATATATTCTCGTAAGAGAGCAATGAGGTTTGCTTCCTCTTCCTTGGTCAAGTCATCGACAATAAAGACAGGTCGGGGTGTCTCCCCTTCCTTGGCTAAATTGACCTCCTTGACCTTGGCGGGTCCTTCCATTGGTTCACTTGCTTACCCCTGTCATTTGGCTCCCGGCAAGATCACTACCCTATTCCCTTTTTTGAATTTCGTGAATCGCCTTGGTAGGTCTTGCGGTTTTCGCTGCTCTTCTGTCTGCGTATCTTTAGGTAGCTTCCGTTGTTCCTCCCTTAATCTTTGGCGTTTTAGGTGGACGGATAGGTTCCCCTTGGTACATCTAGTTTTGGAAGGTCGAGATATCTCAAGATCACTATCCGAGCTGACTTCCGACTCAAAATCGAACTCCCTATCTTCACTAGAAGAGGGAGTCTCTCTTGGTGGTCGCAGCTCAGAAGGTGAGTCCGTTCTCAGCAGTGGTGCATTACTCGGATGGGCTAGGCTTGTCTGCTCATAGTCAATTGCGTCTATGTGCTCCAACCAAGTTCAATCACAGTCCTTGCACATGAATCATTTCTCTATTCTAAGGGCATTTTGCTTGCATGGTCTGGAGTCAACTCGTATTTGTTCGATTACACATCCTCCAGTGTCGTATTCTATATTGTCTATTTCCCTTTCGCTCTCATAACTAAAGGAACAATAGTCTTCATATACATCGTCAGAGCTACCTTTGTCTGACTACTCATCATTTTCCAAGTTCCAATATATCTTCTCTCGTTGGTTAGGGACTAAAGCCCAATGGTACATCAAGTTTAAATTGTGCACCTTGAACCATTGCCATTCAGGCTCATCCAAGAGATCGTGGAGTGGCTTGAGATTAGTTGTTGGATTGCCAGTTGGTCAAATGTTCTAGGATCTCCAATAGCTCTCGTCTATTGTTCAGGACTTGGAATGTGACAGGGTTGGATTTTCCGCGTATGCTTCCAGCTATCATGTAGACCGGTATTGAGGTGTGTCCTTGGGCTTGCCAATTGTCTTGTTGGCTTATTCGTACTCCTCATTGTCCGAGAACGGCACGTCGATGGTAGCAAGAACGTGCATCCAATCTCGCTCGTCCTCAAGACATGCAATATACTTAGTTAAGGTCCCATAGGATTTCCTAATCTGGTCGTCACCCTTCAGCATGGTGAAGATAGCATCTAGGTCAACTAGAGTAGTCTTCCAAGTGTCCATCTCTATCCTTACAGCCCCTGTTCGATTGCCTAGGGAGATAAGATCATTGCTCCAATCTTCTATGACTCGCGTTGCGCATCCAAGGTCGGCCTAGCACAATGTCATAGTCCACTCCCTTCATGACTATAAAGTCAATAGAGAATTGGACTCCTGCTATCTTTAGTGGCCAATTCTTTAACACTGAACTTTTTCACCTTCATTCCATTAGCCAATGTGACGTTGAACCTAGCAGTCTCGACCGGAGGGCTACCCCAAGTTTGGAGCACCGCATGGCTTAGCACACTAACTCCCGCTCATGTGTCTATGATTTCCTTTCTCGTGACATCTCCAAAAGCTAAGACTGGCAGGACTGCATGCATCTCTGTGCCTTCCAAGAAGGCATTCACGTGCAAGGACTTAGGTACAAAGTGTAGCGTTAGGCTAGGTATTTGTGTTTCTGCGTCGTGCTCGTGCAAGTCTGCGATAGCTTGCTCATTTGATTCTTTGACCCACTGTTTCAGCTCTTGCCATAGCGTTGGGTGCTACCTAAGAAAGTCTCCTAGGCTTAGAGTCACAAGGGTGGTCACCAATGTATTCAGGAGGTTGCTAGCTGCTTACTTCTTTCCTAACCCCGCGGTTGGCCAATAGCCTTGACTAATTTGCTGGCCCATAGCATTTAGACTTTGTCTAAGCGGCATTGCTTGTGGTGTAGCCACATCCCTCGATTTTAGTCATGAGGGTGGGACTAGTGTGCTTATGCTTGAGAGATCATCGATTTCGTCTTCAAAGAAACTGGACATCATGCCAATGATGCCCAAAGAGAAAACGAAATACAAATTTCAATCATCACTATGAAGAGCAACTTACAGATTACTCTTCAGAAGACGATGCTGAAATATACATAATCACAGAAGAAGAGTCATCATCTAGCGATGAATGAGATAATCAATCTTCAACCACTTCATCTTGAAGAGATAGAAGACAATAAAACATTTGAACAATCTTGTCTATTTGATAAGAATTTGTTCAAGAAAATATCAAAGGATCAAGTTAGCGACACTTTTGACAAAGCCTTTGAGAGAAATATGTTGAAAGAGTGGACAAAGCTCTTTAACCGGAATAATATAATTTGTTATGAATTGAAAATCAAAGAGCAATCCATAGACATCAACAATACTAAAGGAAATATTAATTTGCCTTTATTATTGCTAAATGATATAAAAGAGAAGCTCAGGAAGATTCCTGAGAATGATCAAAAGAAGATTGGATATGTGCACCTTGGCGCAGTACATATCATAATTCAGTCCCATTATCGTGCAGGGATTGACACATCCATCAAGCTTGCAATTCTTGACAATAGGATTATTGATAGAAGAAATGCATTGCCTGGAATAATGCAAGGCAATATGGCCAATCAACAACTAGGATTTTACCTATTTCCTAGATATACGCTAAGCTTGCAGGATAGGAACATTGATTCTGCATTGACCTTAGCCTATAAATTTGGAATGTTCCAAGAAGGAACTAAGCCATTCAATATTCACTATGCTATTAGTTATGCCTTGACAAATAGCGTTCACTCGCTTAGATTCAAGGATAGAGATATAATAGCCATAGATGAAATCTATTTCTCTTTTGAGGAAATAGAATTACCATCAATAGAGAAACCTCTATTGTTGGATCAAGAATGGGATCTAGATCTAAATCCCAAACCTGTTAATCAAGACATAATTCCGAAAGGAAAATCCTTCATTGATAGTGATGGCTTTCTTCACAGAAATCCAACTATCAAAGAAAACAGGGGGGAGAGTAGTAATACAGAAAAAACCCTCACAAACGCGCCTGTGTAAACAAGGAAAGACATTTCACGCTTTAAAATTAAAGGTGAATTGTTTAATGGGCAACACTGGAAAGTCTGTAATTTTCTTATAGACACGGGAGCTCATTATAACTACATTAGCCACGTTATAGCTAAAAATCTAGATACAACTAAGCTACACAAAACTCATAAGTATACACATCTGTGGACTGGATAGAATGGTGAAGTAATCGAAACTGCAGAAGTCCGTCTAAAGATAGACAACCAAAACATAGACCTAACTATGTTTGTCGATCACATAATCACTAATAGTTATCCTATAATCCTAGGAATGCGATTCTTGGAAAAAGATTGTAGTCAATACAGGATAGAAAATGGGATACTCACTATAGTGATAAATGGTATAACTATCAAAGTAGAAAAATGTTGACAGTTGGAAAAACATTTTCCTCTTTGAATAATAATATATACATTAAAATTATTGTACAGACAAAAGACCTAAAACGAGAATTTGATGCATACTTGAACAAGGGTTTATTCATCTCAATATGTAAACAGGAAGTATTGCACCACAATGATTGGACAATTGAAGATAAAAACGTTGTAATTGGCAAAATATATCTAGTCTGGTAGAACACAAAAATCCAAATTGAGCAGGTTATCATAACCTTGCCCAGGATTTATCAAAATAATAAAACAGGTGTTGTCATAATCCTTGGAAATGATTTCATTAATCTTTTTAAGGAATACCGTCAGACCTTGGATACAATCACATTTGTAACACAATGCGATACCACGATCAAGACCAAGAGGCTTGATTATGAAATAAATAGAATAATGCAGAATGAAAAAATGGAATTCCAAATAGAAAAGTGGAATGAAAAATTCAAGGAATGTTACTCTGAGAATCCACTAGCATTTTGGGAAATCCATAAAACATTTGCAAAAATAGAAGTGCTAGAAAACAAAATAATAAGGAAGAAACCTATGATCTATTCTCAAATAGATCAAGAAGAGTTCAAAATCCAGTTGAAAGAACTACTGGATATGGGTTTGATTAAGGAATCAAAGAGCCCACATAACTCACCGGCATTCATGGTTCGCAACCACAATAAAATCAAACGTGGAAAAGCCAGAATGGTGGTAAATTATAAAACCCTCAACAAATATACAAAATTCAATGGGTATTTCTTACCCAACAAACAATTACTTTTGGACAGAATCCGAAATAAAAACATTTTTTCCAAATTCGACTGCAAAAGGGGATTTTGGCAAATAAAATTAACCAAAGAAAGTATTGAATTGACTGCTTTCTCAAACCCACAGGGTCACTGTGAGTGGATCATACTACCTTTTGGATTGAAAAATGCTCCACAGGAGTTTCAACAATGGGTAGATAATGTCTATAGGAGAAATTCTTCCTTCTGTTGATGACATATTAATATTCAGCAAAAATGTCAAACAACATGAAAGACATATCAAAGAATTTTTCAAAATTACAAAACAATCAGGAGTAAATCTTTCGATTAAGAAGATGGAATTATTCAAAACAAGAATTGAATATCTCGGATTTGTGATTGACAATTCAGGGATAGAACTCCAAAAACATATAACAGAGAAAATTGTTAATTTTCCCAACCAATTAGAAGACACAAAGCAACTTCAAAGATTTTTGGGTTGTGCAAATTACGCAGAGGAATTTTTCGAAAACCATGCAAAGGATCGGAATCCTCTACAAAAATTATTGAGAAAAAATATAATTTGGAAATTAACAGAACAGCATACACATGCTGTACAGCATATTAAAAATCAAGCCAAAAATCTTCCTTGGCTTGAACTCCCAACTAGTAATGGTCAATTGATCATTGAAACAGACGCCTTAGAAGCTTTTTGGGGGGGAGTGTTAAAGGAAAAAATAACAGAAAAAGAAAAAGAAAATGTTTGCAGATATTGTTCTGGAACATTCACTAACACAGAGCAAAAATATCATAGCAATGAAAAAGAGATATTAGCATTAAAAAGAACTATGAAGTTTAATTTCTTTTTATTGCCTAACCAGTTTATTGTGAGAACAGATAATACTCAAGTACGTGGGATGATATGGAATAATCTTCCTAATTTACCACAGTACACGAGATTAAAGAGATGGCAATTATTCTTCTCTTTTTATAATTTTGATATTGTGCATATTCCCGGAGTTACTAATTATCTTGCTGATCTTATGACCAGGGAAGGCGCATAACCATGGAGAAATCCAAAGAGATTAAAAATCAACTCCAAAAGACTCTACAGCTGGTCAATATGGCCAAATATGAACTTGAAAGAAGTATTGAACTAATAAATGAATTTCCATTTGATGAATTGCAGGTACCAATCCCAGTTCTTACTGGAAGTTCATATCTACAAAAGGTGCAGCAAAACGCTAGCACTTCATCTTCTGAAAAGAAGAATAATATGCTGGTTCTACCAGTAATATCTTCTGTAAAGAAGAAAAACCTACAGGCTGTAATGCTTGATAAATCGCCCCTTGGTAACAAGGCAGGCATATCCTGTGAAACATCACCGACTAGAGTAGATAATAACGATAAGAGTATTATTAGTCCAGTCGAAGGACCTAATGTGATTGAGTCCACTGGACCAGTCGAAGGACCTAGTGAGACTGCTAATAATAACTATACAACTAGTACACCTAAGTCTGATAACTTACAGGTATCTGTTGCTGAAGATAAACCTTACGAAGCCATCAGCATCAGAGACTTTGCTATACCCAAGGATCATCACATTGCCAAAAGCTGATCCTTTCCTAATTAAGAAACTGTTTTATTTCAGTTTCATTGATCAGAAATATACAACCTCTTCACTGGAAGAAATCAGACAACTACCAGAGATATTCCTCTGGGTTAGCAATTACATGCTTGAGAAGAACCTGACAGCAAACCTAAACTTCAAGTTCTTCAATGCAACCCCTGAACCACAATACACACGTGGAATACACTTCGTCATTGTTCGCGAAGCAAAAAATAATGAAACTTTCCCAATGGAGAATAAGGAGGCAGATAACAGCAAAAAGATGAACATTAACAGCCTACCCTTCAAGAAAGCTCAAGGATTAACAATAATCCTAAAACAATTAAGAAATGTCCTCAAGGATGGAAAAGGACATATCATCAGCAAAGTCTACAATCAGATGGATGTCACTATCCTCCTACAAGACTATTCGCCGATGGGCGAAGAAGACAAGAAAACTTTGCAAATAATAATTCAAGGAATAATGGCAAACAAACAGAGAAATGCCGTGAGATCTTTTGTAAAAGCAACCACAAAGAATGCAATCAATGCATAATACAGATAAACCCCTTTCAAAAGGAAAAAGACGGTGAAGAAAAAACAGCCGAGAAAAAGATGCAAAATTGACAGCCCTTATATACCTGTCAATTTATAAACCACTCCGGTCACATCCTGTAAAAAGTAGTGCTCCTCACCGCCTACTTTGACAAAAGCACGCCGAGCCTCTCTTTTAAAGATGCCAACGCAAAAGTCTTTCACGCAGCAACAGCGTAGAAAGAAAGAACCATTCCACGTAAAGGTTACATCCAACTTTACAGCACATAACCCAATACCAACACAGCTCCTACCCTCAGGAACCTATATAAGAGACCCTTGGGGCTCATTGTAGGGGAGGAAACTGGTGGAGGAATCGAGTGATCATACTTAGATCCTTCTCTCTTAGCTATGTCCTGCGAGTAACACACTCGTAGAGGCAAACCTTCCAAGGCCTATCCTATAGTCTCATAACCGCTGATAACCTTATCTTTCATTCCTGCTTATAGCCTATACCTTGTATCATTCTTCATATTATGCAATAAGAGATACTCTGTTCATCATCTTGTTTCTTCAATTATGTCTTGGTGTAAAGAAATTAATCCACGACTTTGGTGTGCATCGACTAAGGGTATCCGGAAAGGGGAACACGGCCACAAGCTTCTAACCTGCAGAGCACCGAGAAGGCATTCGGTTCTGAAGCGTCGCCAGGTATCTAAGTCGATGTTATAATCAAAGTTTGAAGGAACAGGGTTGGTAAGCTGTAGGATCACTTGTTGTCTGATGTGAATGAATAGAGATAAGGGCAAAAGCTAATTAATGGAAAGAAAGGTTGGTCAGGTTGGGTTCTGAGATAAAAAGGATATGGTAGTAGGAATGGTATCACCTCTATACCCTCATAAGATTTCTAGTAAATGGATTCTGGATACACTTATATTATAATAAAGAATTATAATTCCGCTACACTCTGGTTAGTGTAAACAGAGTTCCATGCCTAATAGCTTGATGCTTTGGTTTGGTTCTCGACACTAGTATGGGCTCAGCGTCTTTGACGTGCTCTTGGGCTTCTTTCACCCACTCCTTCACCTTCTCGATGGCTTCGAGCTAGCGCTTTGGGTTGGGGTACTCCCCGACCCTAGCACTTCCCATCATAGCCGTCTTTGTGGCTGACATTTCTGCCTCTGTGTCAATGACCTTCTGTCTAGCAGGCGGTTTCGTGGCACTTTCGGTTTTGAGCACGACCTTATAATCTGATCTGCTCTTCCTCCGTCTCTGACTCTTCTCTTCGATTGAGGTTGCGTTGAAATTGCTAGGCCCTAGCAATGATATGCCGGCCTGCTTTGTTTGTAGGCGGGTCATGACATGCAACGGGATGGGCATAGTCCCCCCGTTGAGTGTCTCGGCACCGAATAACCCTCATGAGACCGATGGCTTGTTGCCGAACTAGAGAATGGCTTCCTTTTAGGGCAGTCAACAAAGAGATGAGTGATTCCACACAACACATCTTAGGTCAGTCTTATCTCTATTAGCTTGCTCCCTCTCGGGGCAACGTGAAGAAACGTGTCCTGGGTAGGCGCAAGTCCAACACACGATTGGCTCTTGTGTCTGCCCTCCAATGCCTCTACCTCTACCTAACGCCATCACGGGTACTGGCCGGTAGTCCATAAGGACTGCATTGTCTTCTTCATTGTACGATACATAAGGGCTTGCATAAGGCTCATCACCATTCGGCTCCTCCACGTAGTGGACTGAAGTATCACTCGATGGATGGGTTATGTAGGGTCTAGGTGGTCTGGGGATACCTGTAGGGTTTATCTCCATCCTAGGGATGGTGGGCTTAGCGTCATTAGGTGCTGGGAGGGCCAATGGGACTCCCCTTTCAAAGAAGTTCGGCAACCTATTCGCAAGGTAGGGTTGACTGTAAGGCTGCGAGTATGGGAGTCTCCGAGGTAGTCGACAATGCATGGCATCATGGCTGAACCTACCGCAATTAGCGCAAGGTCTTTACCTAGGGTCCTAACACTCGGCTGGCAGGTGGTTTCCACTACAATGCACGCATCAAACGTATGGGCGCATTGGTTGTCTCATCATCTCTTGCAGTTTGGCTATTTCCATCTTCATCTCTGCTAGATCTTGTCCTAAATCAGTGCCATTCCCTTTATCCTGAGCGCTTGGGCCTGATCTCTCACTCGGCCGTTGAAGCCCTTTCGGAATCCCTATGCTAGACTCTTCTTGATTCGAACTCCTAGAGCTTCTCTCCTTGAGCTGCTCATCCACTCTAATAGCTTCTTCAAATACCCTTGCAAGTGCGTCTCGCTACAAGGTCGAGTTGCCGGCCAAGACTTTGTAGAGCTCTTCACTTCGTATTTTGTTAATGAATACCATGGACACCGCCCTTTCGGTTGGTCTCTCGCCCATAGGGATTCTCTTGAAGAGGCTCCTCACATAGGTCATGTAATCTTGGATGTCCTCTTTCTCTCTCTGCTTGACATTCATAAGTCGCACTAGCAGGTTATCGAAGTACCCAGGTTCGGAAAATCTCTTAATGAAGAGATTTTTCAAGCCATTGAAATTGGCTCGCTCTGTAGCATCCAGACTCGTGTACCAGGTCCTCGACCCTTGTCACCTAAGCACAATCCGAAAGCTCGTGAGCGTTGAGTAGGATCACTGAGGCCGTTGGTCTCGCAAACCTGCTCGAACTACTCTACAAAACTGTAGTGTCATCGTTTGCTTGGTATTTGTCTAGCTGCTTTGCTACCACGGGAATTTTTTATTGCCTCTTAGAGCCTTGGCTGACTCCCAACCCTACCACTAGTGATGTTGCTAATGCTGCAGCGCTTTGCTCTGCTGTCGTATTATCTAGCAGCTGCTTCGTCAGAAGCTCGCTCAGCATGGGGTCTCCTTCTAACGCTCTCGCTCTCTATCTGATTTCTGCCTACTAGAGCTAGCACTCTCTAGATCTCTCGCATTTCCATGCTCTCGCGTAAGCTCCTAGTTTATTGATCCTGGTTGTATGCGACTATGCCTTGCAGAGCCTTGCATGCTAGCTTTCTCTTCACCTTAAGATTTGCTATGATGTTCTCTGCAGGTCTGCCATGGTGTTCTGGCCGGGTTCGAGCATCATATTTGCTCACTAACTATTGGATAGCCTCAGGAAAATCTCCTACATCAAGTTCTTCGTTGCTTCTACAGCATGAGCTACCCTCTTTCATGTCTAAGACTTCCTATTCTGCCAAGTTGTCGACTAGGTTGATGAGGTCGGGTAGATCCACTTCCATGACAGTGTCGGTCCTTGTTGCGTCCGGCTTTTCAGCTGTATTCTTCGCTTGGTCCTACTTTTGGGGATTCGATCACCTGTCTATATCTTGGGATCATCTCTTATACTGGTGGGTTCCTTCAAGTTTTTGTATCTGAGTGAGTTCCTTGTTAATTACAACCAGTCCTCAACTTACCCTCACTCTGTGCGTGTGTGTGCGTGTGTATTCTTTTCCGTGCACCATGCGCAACCAGGCTCTTAGCTCTTCTTAAGTGTGTTTTAAGTGTTGAAAATCAGAGAGAGTAAGAAAACAAAGTGTCTAAGCAGCTCTAGCACTCTCGTTTATGGTTTGGCCTGATAGGCTTGTATGTTCGGTTTCTAGCTGTCCTCGCCGGCTTATAGGGTTTTTCGCTACACTATGTCGTTTAACTTGTTCAGGGTCAATTTGGGGTCTTACAACCACCCCACCGCACTAAACACGTCAAGTTTGTGAAAATGTATTGTTGCATGATTCTTAGCTGTTCGGCCACGATTTCTAGGCATGTGACTGTCTGTAAAGCGTTCAGTGGGTTCTTCCAATGCAGATCACACTCTTCGTTGGTCGGGGTTTATCAAATTTCTAGATTTTCTCTCTCAGACTGTGTCCAATTTACCAGAGTCTGATTTTGAAAATCGGACATCTGATTTACCAATGTCCGATTCTAGGAATCAGACAGGGTCAGGTCCGATTGTCACAATCGGACAAGGTATATCCGATCGGACAGCGTGGAATGGTCCGATTTGAATATGTCCGATTCTTGGAATCGGACAGGGACGCTTGGTCCGATTCGGATAGGTGTTCGATCGAACAAGTCACTGGGTCCGATACTGTGGTCCGATTGTCGCGATCAAACAAGTCGAGCATCTGATCGGACGAGGTGGTGTGTCTGATTTTCTCTCGCTCGATTCTCGGAATCGGACAAGGGTGGATTGTTCGAGTGGTGACGTGGCGGGTCCGATCCTAAGTGTCTGATTTTCTCGATCGGACAAGGTCTTTGGTCCGAGCATCCGATTCTAGGAATCAAACACTGGAAAAAGCGTCTGATTCCGCCAGCCGAAACACGTGTCGACTACAATTTGATGAAAATCTCCACACTCAAGCTACTATCACCTACAAGACCTTCCAGAGTTCAAGCAAGGATGTAAACCAAGGGTCTCATATACCTGAATCTCGCAAAAAACTCCGACACGCTCCAATTGATCCAATGTGAGCTCGTGGCCTGCAAGCTCTCTCTCTCTCTCTCTCTTTTCGTAAAAGGTAATTGTATTAATTATGAAAAATGTACAAGTTTACTTGATTACAAGATACATGATGACACTAAGCCATCATGTGAAAAGGTTCCAGTACTAAGAGTTACAAAGTCATGGCAAAGACGTAGAGGAAATTGCCGTATGCCAGGGACGTAAGTCCTCCTGGGAGAGTATGTTCGAATGCTGAAGAAGATCTATCTGCCAATACAAGAGACCCTTAAGCCTAGCAATATGCCGCTGAACATTACAGGCGGAATCAAAAAGAAAAGCATTCCGAATGGTCCAGTTATGCGAACAGCCCCAATATCGAAGAAAGTGAAACACGAGCTTCATATGTGGCTGTGCCGGTGTTGGATATTTGGGCTGCACAAAGACCCAATCAAAGGGCCTTAGCGAGAAACCAACCACCACTCACCAAACGGCTGACAAGAACAACCAGATTTTCTTAGCGATAGGGCAAGAAATAAATTGGTGACGGGCGGATTCCACACTGGTGGTGCAAAAGAAACAGTTGCCGTTGGAGATTCGTCGCTTGGAAAGAGCCGAAGCAAGCGAAAGACCCCCAATCATCACCCTCCAAAGAAAGACCTTATATTTGAAGGGTGTCTTGTTTAACCACCCCTCCATCACAGTTGCCCTCCACCATGACCGGGATTTACGCAATCCCCATAGAGCATTAGCTTTAGTAACCAACCATTGATGATCTTTAATCGGAAGATGATAGACCTGGTTAGCGGAAGCTTTGCCTAAACTCAGCCGGCCTTCAAACTCCCAATCCTGCCAAGGACGATCTGAAGCAAGGGCAGGAAAGGGTTGTCTGCTCTGGAGCACCATCAAAAGTTGTTCCCATAAATGCCTGTATTCACGAGGGATCCTGAAAATCCTCCTAGCTGTACGAAACGATATTAACACATTGCGGCTAGCAAGGGTGGCATCCGCGACTGAAGTTAAGCCCAAACGTGCCATACGGTTGAATTGTGATCGAAGCTCTTGTTTATCTTCCCATGAAAGTAACCGCGAGACTGCCAGCAATTCCAATTGAAAAGAATTAGCAGCTAAGCGATCCTCCGCCGGATGCCACTAAGCCTTCCGGAGGACCAGTTTCTAGGAACATACCAAATGGGCAAGCAGTGATGAAGAAGAACTGGAGAACCGAGAATCGGCATTAAGAACATGCCACCAAGAACTCTGGATTTGGGTATTGCCATGCCGAAGCCCATGCTCCTCAAGGAAATAATGGGCTATAACGACCCACGGATGATGATCTGAGCACATGGCGCGGAAAAGAGACCAACGGAGGGCCAACATGTGAGTTTGGGCATCCAAAATAGCTCCTCCACCCATGCGTTTGGGGGTGCATGCATGCGACCAAGAAATCCAGGAAATGCCTGCATGCAAGGAATCCTTCTTCCATAACATAAAACGAATAGACTGAGTCAGAACATTCAGAGTAGTAGTAGTCCAGGGCAGCAAGGGCAAGAAATATGTGAGCATCGGCAACATAATTGTCTGCGCTACTTTGAGGCGAACATGGAATGGCCAGGCTTGAGACTTCCAATACATGAACTTAGCCGCCAGCTTCTGAGAAATCCACTGTAGAAGCTGCTTTGGGGGAACATCAACATCCAAGGGGTACCCAAGATGCCCACTGACGTGCTCAGGCCCTCCCGCCACCGACTCGCCCCCGCCACTGCTCATCTCGCTCCCACCATCGCTCTACTCACTTGCTCCCGACATCACGCCACGCTCCGTCCAAGTCCCCAAACCTCTTCCGGAACCCCAAAATCCCCAACACTCCCCGTCCGAGTCCACTCAAAATCGGACGCCCTCTCATCCGACTCAGACACTGCCACGTGGACTAAACTGTCCGAGTCTCCACAATTGGACGACGCTCGTCTGAGTCTCCGCCCTCATCCGACTCGGACACCAGTCCCTCGTCCGAGTCGCACAATCGGACGCCCCCTCTCCACGTGACCACGCGCCTCGTCCAAGTCGACAACCGGACCATACCGTCCGAGTCGCCGGACCACGCACGCCAGCCCGCCCCGGCCATCGCCCTCCCTGCTCCCTCGACAAGAGCAGTTGCCATCTCTCCTCTCCTCACAGACCCCGGCCTCGGCACCCATATCACCCCACCGCCACTAGCCCTGCCCATACCCGACTTTTCCGCCACCTCCCACCACCGCCCATCATGCATCCGCAACCACAATGAGGCCGGATGCCCACATCCCCTGAGCAAGCCCCGGAACTGTGAGGAAGGGATGGGCTCGAACAAGACATCCCCGTCACCAAGCAACCGCACAAGGGGGGAGAAGAATGAGAAATACTCAGCGATTTGGAGCAGCATTGACAAGGTGACAGACTACCACACAAGGAAAGGCATGGAGGCCCTCCGAGATATATGCAAGGCGCATGACCAAGGCATCAGCAACATCAAGGAAATCATGGCAACAATGTGCGCGGAAACTGCACACCAAATCAAGGAGGAAATAAGCACGAAAGTGCAAGAATGGAAGAACGAAATCTACGCCGAGATCATATCACACTTCACCTCCTGGAAGGTGGACATTGAAACATCCCTCCAGGAGAGAGAAACAGGGTGATCGAAGAACTGAGGCACGAGCTCGATGAATATAGAAACCAGCTGGACCTACTCAAGAAGGAGGAAGGAGAAATCACCGAAACAACGCCCACCAAGGTGCAATCCGAGATCAACGAGCTGAAGACACAAGTAACAAAGGAGCTCAACACGTGGGCGAATATAGTGAAACAAGCACAAGCCGGAGTGGCCGAGAACTCCAAATGGATTGAGGTAGCCAAGAAGTCGCCAACAAAGAAGGAGGAGTTTGTGAATGCAGCACTGGAGGAGGAGAAAAGGAGAAAGCTTAGAGCGCTCCACATCCGGGTGGTCGGATGGAAGGAAGGGGATAGCCCCCTGGCAGATGCCCAACAGATATGTGGAAAGCTGGGAGTAGAGGACCCTCAAATAGTGGAGAATGCATGGCGTGTAGGGAAAGACCTCACCAAGGGAAGGCCTCTTATCCTCAAATTTGCCAACTTAGAATCCAGACGAGCCTTCCTCTCTAAAAGGACAGCTCTAAAAGGGGAAAAAGTCTACCTGGAGGATAACCTCACACCCGCACAGGTGGCACACCGCAAAGAATGCATGCCATAGATCCTGGAGGCTCGCGAAGCGGGAAAATGGGCAGTATACAGAGATGGTCGGGTCATCATCACAGATAAGCGCCAATGACGGGGCGCGGCCTATGAGACCCACCTGAGTTTTGCAGTGTGGAACTCCAACGGAGCTATGAAGACAGGTGCAGGATTATTCCAGGAGACCTTCACCGGCAAGGACATCGTCCTCTACACAGAAACCCACCAAAGCCCAGGCACCTACTTACTAGAAGTGAGGGGATATAGATGGGAGACGGCATGCCGCCCTAGAGCCCGAACAAAAGGAGGGACCCGAGGGTCCGGAGGGGTGGTTGTGTTGTACAGGGAGGAGCTACAGCCCATGGTGCAAGTCATGTGGAAAGATGAGGAAGCCCGGTTCATGTGGATCCGGATACACACAGATCGCCCCGAGACATATACATGGCGGTGTGCTATTTCCCACCAGCACACTCTCCATACGCACCACAGAAGGGCGAGTCACCATACCTACCACTGTACGAAGATATCATGCACTACTCCAGCTTGGGGGATGTCGTGTTGGCTGGAGACTTCAACGCACGCACAGCACAAAGGCATACCCCCTTCTTCGAGAGCGAAGACCACATGTACAAAGAGATTGCACCGGAGGAGAAAGGACTCAACCGGGCGTCACAGGACACAGCTCAGTGCACCGAATATGGCGAACACCTACTGGCGTTAGGGGGGGCACACGAACTGGCCATCCTCAATGGCCTCGACAGATGGCCCAGGTCGGATGCCCTCACATGCTTCCCACACAAGCACGCGGCCAACTGCATCGGACGGGGGGCACATGGAGCACCCACACAAAAACTGGGAGCAAGCACAGTGGACTATATCCTCGGCCCTCTACTTATCCCCGACGTCCAGTCCTTTAAAATATCACCTCGCCCACTCGCAGTGGCTGCCGACCATGCATACCTACAATTTGGCATAACCTGCAGGTATGACCTAACCCACCCAGCAAGCAACCCCCCAAGATTCCCCAGGTACCACTTTACCAAGCTAACTGCGAGCGCATACTCCGACCATCTCTATTGGAGCCTGCAAGAAATGAACCCCCATGCACCCCTAGAGGAAGTCACAGCACAGTTGGCGGGCATACTACACACCTCAGCTGCCGAATACTTCCCCCACACATCCCCCTCCCCCCACCCCACCCCTTCGAACAAGAATGTCCCACAGAATAGCTGGTACGACGCAGAGTGCAGGGAAACCCGGCTCCATCTTCAACAGGACGAAGCAGGGGAGTACACACGCATAAACAGGCACGCTTGATCTTCCGTCGCCTAGTGCGACGGAAGAAACAAGCCTACCTCTCCAAAGTGGAACACGAATTCTACCAGCTATTCTTAGGACAGGACAGCAAAGAGGCATGGAAGGCGTTTCAGGAACCCCGAGCCCAGACGCCCATCACCTCCCCGGACACTTGGCACGCATATGCAACCTCACTATACCAAGTACCCAAGCAGCCCCAGCTACCCCGGCCCCCAGGGAGCAGACCCGGATCATCCACATTCTTCAGTACGGGGCGGGTTCGGGACGCCATTGACAGACTCCAAAATGGCCGTGCCCAAGACCACGAAGGCTTGGTAGCAGAGCATTTGCCCCATGCTAGAGACATACTGGCACCTCTCCTAGCACACATGTTCAACAGAGCCCTATGCGAAGGCTTCCCAGCCAGTTGGTCAGCCAACACCATAATACCTATCCTGAAAGCCGGAGACCTCATGGTTCCCACGAACTACCGAACAGTCATGGTTGGCCATGTACTAGCCAAGCTCTATGGATCCATACTGGACCACGAGCTGAGCAAGTGGGCAGAGCAACACCAACACCGAGCAGCAGGACAAGTAGGGTTTAGGAGGGGGTTCTGCACCCTTGACCATATCCTCACACTGAGAGCCATCATAGAGGAGGGCAGAGCACATGGAAGACGGGTGTACTGGTGCTTCATGGACTTCCGCAAGGCCTTTGACACAGTCCCACGAGCGAGGCTCACGCAGAGACTACAGGAACTGGAGGTACCAACTGAAATACGATGATGGATACTGGCACTATACGAATCGGTAACGGGCCGAGTTCGGGCACCGGGAGGGCTGTCAAAGGAGATCACCAACACCATCGGAGTCAAGCAGGGATGCCCACTCTCGCCCACCCTATTTGGCCTCTACATTGATGAGATCTCAGAGTACATAGATAGATTGGGCGAGGAGGGATCGAGCCTGGGAGGGACACTGATACCTATCTTACTATATGCGGATGACATAGTCCTCATCTCCAGCACACCCGAAGGGCTGCAGCGCCAACTGGACGCACTACAGGCCTTCTGCCAAGACAAAGACCTAACTGTGAACCTGGGGAAAACCAGGTCATGGTGTTCAACACGTCAACCCAATGGCTCCGACGGTCGGTACCCCCCTTCACATACGGTGGAGAAACCGTGGACGTGGTCCAAAGATACGTCTATCTGGGGATTACATTCTCTGGACCGAGATTTACCCTGAGAAAAGCCGCGGAAGATAGACTAACCCGAGGCTATGCAACCCTCGGGTCAATGGAGAACCAATGTGCCCGCATACAGTTCCAGGAACCCCGGACAAAGCTCTGGCTTTTTGACACCTTGGTCACACCAGCCCTCCTGTACGGGGCTCCCATATGGGGGTCCAATCTCTACTACACGCGGAGGGCCCCACAGGATCAGCCACTGCCTAAGGAGGAGGCCACCTATGAGGGATGGGACTAGATGGAGAGACCCCTAATACTTATGATCTCACGGATGATCCGAAGCAAGCCCTCTGTACCACACGAGATCATCCGCACAGAGCTGGGGGCACCGCCCCTCGTGGCTGAGGCCCTCTTCCAGACCATGACCTTCTTGCGCCGAATATGGGACCTGCCCCGGCACCGGTACCCCAGACTCGCCCTGAACTCATCCAAACAACTAGCAACACAAGGGGACACTGAGTGCTGGTATGCCCGAACAGAGACCTGGCTACGGCTCCATGGCCTGCACATGGACCACCTCCCCCCACTACAATACAGCCTAGACTACCCACACCTGGAGCTCAGCCGAGAGGAGGTAAATCGCATCACCAGAATGGATATCATCCAGACAGACACCGCCAGGACATGGGTGACCCCCACATCGGAACTAGGAACCAAGAAGGCTTTCTACCGAGAACACTTCCTGCATATCTCCCCGGACGGCTTCATCACCCGCCCAAGCTACATGGACACACACCTGTCTCACGGGGTCAGAAGTACCATCGGACAGATCCGCAAGTCCTCACACCAACTACGGGTCGAAACGGGCAGATACGGGGCCAACCCCCTCCCCCCAGAAGACCGAATCTGTCAGCTCTGCCATCTCGAGCCAGAGACAGAGGAACACTATATCTGTAGATGCCCAGTGTACTACGAAATCCGGGGACGCTTCCATTGCCTATTCAGCGAAGGATTCGGACCACTCTCCAAGGTGATGGAATTCAAAGACCAGAGATGCCTGGGGCTCTTTCTACTGGAAATACGACGCCACAGAGACCACCTCCTACGAACCACGGAGCAAAGACAAGGAGCCACCAACCAACGCACACTCAACGACTTCTACCAAATACCAGCTACCCTCCCCACCACCGAGGCCCCACCAGCCCAACCGGCCTCCCGGCCCCCGGGGACCACCTTAGAAATAGCCACAGCAAGAGGTAAAGCCCGGCGACCACGCCCCGCCGGCCCCCGTCCCCGCAGAAGACACTGGTCGAAGATACAAGGGATACTACGCCGCCATCGGAGGGCCCTGCCCCGCCGCTTTAGCCTCTCCATGCTAGACCGACCCATGCGGGACATCTTAGGATGCACACCCCAGGAGCAGTTCCACACCGCACTGGGAGTACCCCTAGATTGTATCTAGTCCAGATATCATTTTGTACCTACTCAATTTAGTTCAACATAGCATAAATGTTAGCTTCACTGGGACTTTTGAAATCTCCCAGACATTTGTATGCAACATTTTGGTCTCATAGGCCAACCTGGCATGTTGTAGCAATCAATACGATTTTAACCAGCAAGTTCCTAAAGCGCTAGTGCTAATTTTCATGGATTCAAACGGTGGCGGATGGCTGAGCTGGAGTTTTCCTAGATGCAAAACGACGTCAGGAATCCAACGCAAGTGACGGATCTCCATTCCGAGGTAATTTGATCCCCCATTTAATCCCCGCAAGGTTTGGGGTTGTGAAGCGGCTACTAGATCTGGAAATCAAGAAGAGCATGATGAAGCCCAGCTTTGTAGATTTTGATGCCACGGAGCCAGCCGTCCAATCGAATTGCGATTTCTGTGCTACAAGTAAGTATTTTTGGTTTTCGATGATTAGTCGAGTAGGAGAAATCATTTCAGTACTTTGCTTTTGATTTTTATTGCATTTAAAGTAGGATAGGATCGAGAAATCGGAGTGGAAAGCTCAGGGTTCACTGCTGTAAACCAGGCCTGAACAGGGTACAAACATGGAAAAAATGAGTGCTTAGATGTGTCGGAGTCGCAAGGAGAGTGATCGGGAAGATTAAGGTTGTGCCTAGCAAGGGTTTAAGGCCCTGGGAGGCAAGGGAAAGCCTCATTTGTAGTCTTAGCTTTGTGTGTATATGTGTGTGTGTGTGTGTGTGTGTGGAGGAGAGTGATCGGGAAGATTTAATGTTGTGCCTAGAAAGGGTTTAAGGCCCTGGGAGGCAAGGAAAAGCCTCATTTGTAGTCTTAGCTTTGTGTGTGTGTGTGTGTGTGTGTGTGTGTGAGAGAGAGAGAGAGAGAGAGAGAGAGAGAGAGAAGAAAGAAAGAAAGAAAATCCCAAAACTCCTATCTATCTCAAGCTCCGGTTCGGGGATGAAACCCTTACTTCGACGCTCGATTTGAAGCGTGCAAGCGCTCAAGCTTGAATCTGTTGGTCCCACTAATAGAACCAAAATGTTGGGAGCTCACACTCAACCGCCAAGACCTACGGACTGCTTATTCCTTCAAGCATTTCAAGCGAGCACTAATGGCTACCTCTCACATAGCTGACGCGCCATCCCTCTCTATGAGTGTGGTGAGCTTACATTGATGCTCGATCGAGTAACTCCCTCTCTCAAGCACTCCGACAGCTCCACGATTCGTGATGCAAGCTCAAGCATCCTCAAACATCTTCCTCCAAGCTCCATCCTCCATAGCCACTCACAAGACAAGATGAAAGAAGAGAAGAGAAGAGAAGAAAAAGAGAGGAGATGGTGGAGGGCTTCACCTCCAAGACCCCTCACCCTCACACACTCACTCCCTCACTCACTCGCACTTCCTCTCTGAAGTACTCACATACAAGCAAGCCAAAGAAGAGAAGAGAAGGAGAGAAGAAGAAGAGTCCACTTTGCCACACACCAAAGAATAAGCTCTTCCTTTACTTTTCAGCTTTGTATACAAAACCCTAAATCCCTTTTGGGGCGGTCATCCCCTTATCCCCTTTTTTACATGGCCGGCGGTGGCCTAGGCCCTTTTTTCCATTGTCCTCTTGTCTTCCTAGCTCCCTTCCTACCGCCCACCATTTACCTTTACAATTTGCACGGATGAGAGCCCGGCACTCTTTTATAAAATAAATCATAGTGCACCTTGCGCTCTTTTACAAAAGTATTGACTTGCGCTTTTTCTTGTGCACCTCTCTTCTTGATTTAGGACTTCTTTGCACTTCCTGTGTTTCCATATTTTTCTTGGTACGCCTTCATCTTCTATTTCACTTTTGCCTTGGCCTTGTGTTCTGCTTTAGATTTTCCGGATTTTCCACCTTGTTCGTCTATGAGGGTTAACACAACCCATCAGAGTCTACTCTTTATATATGCAAAGACGGCGGGGAATCCTTGCTAGTCATTGTCTTTATGTAGATGATCTTCTGCTGACGGGGACACATGCTAATCAGATTTCAGCATTCAAGAAAAATTTACAACAAACTTTTGAAATGTCTAATTTGGGGCCTTTGCATTACTATTTGGGCATTTAGTTTATTCATGATGCTAGAGGCATTGGGTTATCACAATCCAGATATATTGATAAACACCTTGAGAGATTTGGCTTCCAAGATTGCAATCCAATTAGCACACTGATGGAGACTAGACTCAAGTTGTCTTTGCGTAATGACAATGATCTGTTTGACATTCATACATATCCTCCAGCAATTGGATGTCTCATTTATTTATGGAACACAAGGCCAGATATTCAATTTGCAGTTTCAATCCTAAGTAGACATATGCACAGCCCACGCATGTCACATTGGCAAGCTGTGAAGCGTGTTTTTCGTGTAGGGTAGTAGGATTCTTGGATTGCTTTATGCCAAGGGGGGACTGCTACAATTATATACTTATAGTGATTCAAATTGGGCTAGTGATTTTGATTCACATCACTCTACAAGTGGAAACTGTTTCTTTCTTGGCTCATCTTGCATTTCTTGGCTTAGCAAGAAACAATCCATTGTTGCCACATCGTCTTGTGAAGCTAAATACAAGGCAATTTTCACTGTTACAGTTGAATGTGTGTAGCTGTGACGTTTGTTGGCTGATCTTGAATGTATTTGTTACGAAGCCTACTCCTTTGTTTACTGACAGTCAAAGTGCCATCACAGAGGCACAGAACCCGATGTCCTATGCACTGATGAAACACATAGAGATCCACAATCACTTTGTCAAAGGCAGGCTACATGTAGGAGATATCAGCCTTGTCTAGTATCCTACCAACAAAAATGTGGCAAGCATCTTCACCAAAGCTCTTCCTCGTGAAAAATTTGAAGCATTTCACAATGCTTTAAATTTGATCTCCTTTGGTGGATGATCCTTGTATGTTGATTACTTTTCACTCCAAGGGGGTTTGTTGGGTTTCACTCACGCCTACGCTCACAGAGGAGTGTTGGTGATTCGCAGTAGGACATCGGGGCACGTTTTACTCTCCATATGAGAGGTTTTTTCTCCCAATCACATTATTCTCTATTTGTGTGTTTATGTTACACAGTTTAGTCAGTTATTGTACTTTACACATTTTGGATGTGAACACACCTTAAAGCACTTACCCAACCCTAAGATCTAAGGGTTGTACTTTGTACTTTCACTTACACTTGGGAATTGCATCATGTGTGGAGCTATATCTTCACTCTCACTTTCATTGTCTCTACTATTCACTCTGTTTCCAGCAGAGCTACCATCTACATTTCTGACACATGTGGCCTTAGAAGCTGAAGGGCTACATATGCCATGGATGCTTGGTAAAGCCTCAAAAGAAGAACCACAAAGGAAGAAGACCAAGATGTTTGAGCAAAAAAAGTCAGCTAAACAAGAACCAAAGCAAAAGGATGGAGGTACATCACCTTTGCCATCCAAAAAGGAGCTAATATATTAGCACATAGTAGAATATACAAGAGAAGGACAATGTTTCTCTTGTGGAGGTCTACCTAAGGAATCCTTGCAACAGGAAACTCCGTCAGAGAAAAGGAAGCTCTTTATGGCTTAGGATAAGATTGCTAATCAACCTGTTCTCATTCATTAAAGTATTGAATTTATGACTATAGAATTAACAAGGTCATCCTTGAAAAGGCCATAAATTTATAAGGACTTTCCAGTCTATGGCGTGCCATCTACTGAGGTCCAATTCCAGAAATCTCTGCAACCAATGTGGATAGTAGAGACTATTGTCCTAGCTGATCCATGCAGCTGCATCATTAACTCCCTCATCATTGATTTGTTAAGTCGGAGGGGCCTTGCACCACCACTTCCTTTGCAATTGTGAAAGACAGCTTATTCATCACACTACATAATGGCAAATGTATACTCCCCCATCTTCCATAGTAGCCCATAGATTGCCTTGGAGACTTTATATTTATGTTAATTCTCCTGCAGTACTATCAAGCCTTTTCTTCTCTGTTTAGATCTAGCCTTGCTTTTGTGTTCTTGTACTATCTCGTTGTCTACCTCCTTTTTCCCAAGGAAAACTAAGTCAATTATTTGGTTTCTCTACCTAGTGGTTGAACCTTGATAACACGGTAATGCTGATGATCCTTTTCTTCACCTACCAATATTCCAAAAATTTCCAAGCACATGAACTCTTTGCAGTTATTCATTGATATTGCCAGTTGATATATAGCCTTTACAAAGCTAAAAACTCTACCTTGAAGACCAGCAAACCAGCACCATTACTTAAGGGATGGCCAAATTTCATCATCGAATAAGACTATCCATTGCTTGGGGTATCCATTGACCTAGAGGCTAGAACATTTCACTTCAAGTTGCCATGGCATGGGTATATAGTCGCATAGTACTATATAAGTTTTTCTTGCCTGTTCTGATGTGGTCTACACAGAATAACAATAATTCTATATCTCAACCATGAAATTCTACTGGGGAAAGGCATAGTTGTTTGCTTAATATACAAGATGAGATTATTATATTCAATATTGCATGGGCAATCATAATAGTGGCCCTTTGTCTCATTCTCGGGCAGATATTTTCTGACACTGGCCCTTAAGACATTGGGAAGCTTTTGGTTAAATTTGTGCTTGGGATTCTTGAACCTTCTTCCATTTAGAGTCACATATGTTCTGGCATTCCGGCCTGCTGGACTGGCTGTTTGCACAGCTCATATAGTAGACTTCTTGTTCTTTGATGTATCACTGTAGTCCTATAAAGAGATTCTTTGTATTGTTACCTCTTGGAAAGCTTTTTCTGATAAGTTCATCAATAGATTTTCTCCTATCTTAAAAACTTTAATTACAACACACACTCTGCATAAGGTTTGGAAAAGAAAAACCAGACCTGAAATGATGTTATCATAATGTATATCATGTGACCCTGTTGAAAAGCAGTAACATGGCGTGTTGCAAAGCTGTGCCCATCACGAATGCGTTTAACCTGGTAAATAATTGGCACTGCAATAGCAACTTGGTTACATAGTGACCTTGAGGGAAGCATTTGTAAGCTTCCATACCCGCACATTAATTACATGTACCAGAGTGCAAGTATTAGTGAAGACTACATGCTAGAAGCAAAGGTTTCCATTTCCCTGCATTACTTACAATTAAGGTCTCCAGTGCGCAAGAAGTATGAGTGAAGACTGTGTACAAGAAGTGAAGGATCAACAGACTTGCTTGCTGCTGCCAAAGCCTGCAAAGAGACACAGAACAAGAATATTTTAAGTCTTCTGCATCCCTAGATCAAGCTATCTACATAGCAACATCCTACAACTTTGATCACAATATGCATCCAAATATTTCATAGCCTTATTTTGTATGTGGAACTTTGATCACAATATGTAATCATCAAAATATTACATAGCCTTATTTTGTATGTGGATAAACAGCCATCTATTTTTTATCAAAAGGATCCAGAATTACTTTTATAGTGGAACGAATGTTTGTATTGTGGATGAAACAAACAGCTATCTTCAACAACAGAATTCGCAGCTATTCAACATTGGAAATGTTCTTTGCTGACCTGGAACACACTCCTTAATGATACAAACATTGACATACTATTGTGATTATACTACAATTCTATATACATTAGAGACATTTTATTTGAAACGTACATGTCTAATCAGGAAGAACAAGAGTGAGAGAAAGGATTGAGGGGAGAGAGAGCTCAAGAGAGTATGGTTCAACTTCAGGATGCACAAGGTCATATGATTACGAATCCGCAGTCCATTGTGCATATGTGTAGAGAGTGCTTACTCAACCTTCTTGGCTCTTCATCCCCCTCTACTCAGCAGACCACCCAAGCTCGTTCGATGATTTGGATAGGGATATCTGTGCGGAAAAATTCATGGATGTTTTGTTGCATCTGCCCAAAGACAAAAGTCCAAGATGGGATGGCTTGACTAATGCCCCTTGTCATACATGACCAACAAGCCTTCAAACCAAATCTCCCCTTGGTTTGCTAGGGGATTGGCCTTCACCTTGCTTCTTGAAAAAAGAATTCAGCCCCAAATTGACATTGGTTGGCTGGCCTCTTAAATCTCCCTGAAATTCTTTAATTTTAGCCACTCGAATTCAAGTCCCAAGCGCTCAATTCCAAGCATACATTCCGAGGTGGCTGTGAAACCCTAATTTCTACTGTAAATTAGGGTTTACAGCAAAGACTTTCTATATCTCCGCCTCTGATGAATCAAATGACTGGGTTCTACTAAGATAACTTAAGAGATGGCTACGCGATGAGAGAGAATGCTGCAGGGAGAGAAATTTTAAAGTTTCATCACAAAAAATCCTAGTAAATTGTTGCTGCTCTGCTCAAACAGCCATGGAAATTGTCACCTACAGCTTAGGACCACAGAAAGATTGCTACCCCCTCTTGTTTGCTATCACCTAGGTCCACCTAAAGGGCTCCAAACTATTGTCACTTATTGTAGGACCAATGCTTGGTGGCTGCAAATCACATTGACTACATCTCCTTGCTCTCTAACGGTCTTCCTTCTCACAATGGCTGAAATATACTTCCACCAACCCTCAAAACGTTTTTCCCACTTTTATGCGAAAGTTTTGCCAAGTGGCAAGCCTCTAATCTCATTTTCTAGCATTATCCAACTTATTAAAGTAATTTTTAGAATATTAAGTTTGAAAATTAATTTAATAGTTATTGTAGTGCCGGAAAAATAATTCTACCAGCCAATAATTAAATTAGCTAGGCCAATTTGTCTACCAAGTGTCCTTGAGCAATTGTTGACCCCTAGATTGGCATAAATTAATTAATTAACTTGCACCTCACATGTGCAAGTCACTCATCAAATGCTAAGTAAAGCAATAAAATTTCTATCTCTCTGGTGTATGCTAACTCCCATCTGTAACCTGTTACCTATGGTGGAGAAAGAGAGAGAGAGGAGAGAGAGAAAAAAAAAATTCTATAATACAAATGTTCTTCTAGTATTATAAATATCTATTTGGCCATCAAGGAATTCTCACCGATGTGGTTTATGCTGCCCACAATTATGTGTGTTCAATATAGCAACTTGAGTAAGTTCCACCACCACATGATTTGTGACATGGTATTAGAGCTATAACATTTTTTAGGATTGTGAAGGAGTAATAGTCCAAGCAAGCAAGCAATATATAAGAGCCATGAAACATGTCCAAGTAGGATTCCATAGTCTGAGGTGGCCTTGGTCCATCTAAGTCTAACTAGGCCTCCACGATCTGAGGAGTAAAACTTTGTAGTGAGTTTGAGTGCTCTTGTTTAAGTCTAACTAGGACTTCACAATCCAAGGTGGCCTTGGACTACCCAAGTCTAACTAGGTCTCCATAGTCTAAGTTTAAGTCCAAGTACTCTTATCCGAGCCAATGTTAAGTGTGGCCAAGTTGGCTATGTGGCTAAGTGGCCAAACTTGAAGTAGTCCAAGTCTCAGTGTGGATGGTTGAAATGTACTTGATTCAAAATCCTAGGATGGGTTAGTTTGGTATCGTCTTGGGACTTGGTCCTAGTCATCACTATTTGTGCTAACTATGAGTGTATGGATTTAGGTGACTAGGTGCTCCCTAGATCTACCTCACAAGAGGAGCATCCAAATATATCCCACAAAGATCAACCAGTGGGTTCCTAAAGACACAACTACAGTCTCTAATAATACTTTAGCATTGAACTAACACAGTCACAATTTCATGAGCTATCAAAGACTTGAGACGGGTAAGCACTGTACTTGGTTCAATGAGAGTGAGAAGATAGGGGGAGTTGAGTATCAACTCCTCTGCCGATAAGACATAATTTGACAACGGTCCCCCTAAAAAAATGCTTAATTGAATCTAAGACAACCCTAGAAATAGAAACGTTTGTCGGTATTTTCAAAAAATTTGGGAAAAGCTATTAAGTAAGCAAATACTCACATTGTAAAAATATATATAAATAGCTTTTTTTTTTAAATTTACATCGAGTTCCTTAACACATCTTTCAACACAGTAAGCAAGTTTATTTCATATATGAAGGGGCAAAGGCTCAGCTAGCCTCTGTTCAAGCACCCATTCATGATGAAGATGCCATTGCCATCCGTTTGGATGCAACTTCGTGTGGACCATTTTCAGCTCGTACAAGCTTTGTGTGTTCATTTGTGCTAGAGGTCGTCCAAGAAAACCTTCCCTCAATTCATGACCCTCTGACAACAAAGCGACGTGGCCTTGATATACCATCTTCTTCGTGGTTCGTGACCTTCGAGAGTCAATTTTAGCCGACACAATGGACATGCATAAAAAATTCCTTTTGAAAAATATAGTAATTTATATTATTATCATATTTACAACCCCTTCGAAGAGCAAATTAATCCCAACTAGGTTGCCACCCTGCCATGTTTATCTCGAGTCTTCCAACGCTAAGCCACATTGGGCTCAGATAGGTTTCCTTCCCTATCTTAGGATCTGGATCGAGATTGTAACTTTAGACCAGAGCCCCATTGGTTCTCTCTTGTTGTAAGGAAAATACTTCCTATATGGATGTCCATACATACCTAAACGATGGTTGGCTGCCTTAGATAGTCTATATACAACTCAGGGTAAGTAGTATCCAATGCAGCCCTAGGGATGGCACGAATATAATTAAAATATTTTTTCTATGAGTTTAATGCAACTAATCAATCAAAACAATTCATCAACAACCATTCCTTTCCAAATAAGGATCAAACTAGACCTTTCATAGAATTTTCAATAATTTAAAACTTTCTAATGGAAATTATTAGTGATTTTTCAGTCAACCACAAAAAATCCAACACATAAATTAAGTTACTCTATTATGCATGCAAATGCACTTTAATGAAACTTAAGATATCTAAATTTATTTCTTGATCATCTTGAAAAATACAAAAGAACACTTGCTATTTATTGCACATTTTTTACTAATTACTAAAAATATGAACACAATGTGGAAATTTGTAAGAATATTACTTCTTTTGGTAAGATTTCTAGGCTATGACTATATAAAATACTAAATTTTATTGACCAATTACTTGGAAGTTTAGATTGACCAATTTCCTTATGGGTGTGACCAAGTGAAGCCTGAATGGGCAATTTTTATAGAGGCCGAAATCATTGAGGAGGAGATTGAGAAGGTGTTGTCTCATCTACCCCATAGGAAAAGCCCTAGCTAGGATGGCTAGCCTAATGAGCTATTCTCAACACATGGATTAGCTTAAGAAGCAATTGACCCATCTTTGTCTACAAGTTTCGCAGTCGAGTTGCATGCCCTCAAATTGGAAGGTTGCAGTGCTTTGCTTGTTACCAAAGATTTTCTCTCCTCATATTGTAGAGTTGAGGCCCATTTCTGTTATGGGATCCTTACATAAAATTTTCTCTAAGATCTGTTATGGGATCCTTACATAAAGTTTTCCCACAATTAATTCACCCGCAACAATATGGTTTCATCGAGGAATGCAACATCATGCATAATATTCTAAATGTACAATGAGGGATAGATTATTCAAAAGCCTCTAACCAACAAGTTGTTATGATTCAACTAGATATTGAAAAGGCTGGCGTGTATCACGCTTAATGGGGAACTGAATGATGAGATTACTCTCTCGTTTGCTTCGCAAGGGATGCCCTCTTAGTCCCTTGCTATTTTCTTTGATAACAAATCCGATGCTCTCTCTGTTGGATAAATTGGCTTTTGATGGTGAGATCGTTGGATGGAAGTGGAGAAAAACTTTTGGATTAGTCTCTCATTGATGATTTCTTTATGTTTCTGAAGGCTGAAATATCCAACTTTGAAACGGCAATGGTGACTTGGAGCCTTTTTGTCTAGTTCCAGGCTTGCATATCAATGCATAGAAATCTACTTTGATCAGTCGTACAAAGAGGGATTTGAATAGCTTGGAGTGGCCCAAAGGTGTGGTTCTTCGAGGTGAGAAAACTCAACACTTAGGTTATCCCATAGGGGTGGATGTGGATCCTAATGCTTTGCTCCACTCGATATCTTCCCACATACATGATAAGTTTATGTATTGGAAGTCTTAAGTTTGGTCTCTATATGTGTAACTAAAGGGACCCAAACAATCATGATCAGCATGATTTCATATTTTTTATATTTTTTGCCATTGCTACCATGAACGCAAAAGTCATTGCATAAGCTCGTTCAACCTAACCACTTCATGCTCTAGAAAAAACAAGGAAATCAATGGGCCAAGTGTGGGTATCCTAGCAATATGTAGCTACGCCAAAATGGTTAGGTGGTGCTACCTTAGATATTAAAATCCACACGACTGCTTTAAGGTTTGCTCTTTTAGAGGCTTTTTATATTCAGCATCGCCCTTCGACCAATATTGCTAGGTTTATTTTATGGAGGATGTTGGCATTTCCCGCGGGCGCACTACTTCTAGGCTTCATAGTGAAATATCCTAAATTCCATCAAACCATTTAAAACTTCTATATCTTTTTTCTCACCCACTTGATTGCATCATGGCAAGAGTCTCTTCACCTTACTATATGACGCCCTCCAAATTTCAAAAAGGAAGCGAATTGTTTGCAAGCAGAGGTTTTGGCTACATCCAAGTTGCCTAATTGGCCTCATGGAACCAACGTTCCTCCTCAAATAGGGTGGTAAATAACCTGATTTAGCGCTAATTACAATAAGTATAAATTTCACATAAACTAAAAATGCACACTTTACCACTTTAATCTTGGACCTTGGACACCTTATTGGCCCCAAAATTGGCACCCCTAACAATTCTCTTTATCTTATATTGCAAATGGAAGGAGTACAACTGAGATCCTCTAATCTCCTCCGCTAATCCAACTATCTCTTTTTGTCAAAACTAACCAACAAGCCTCCAAACCAATTTGCCCCTTAGTTTGCTTGGGGATTGGCCTTCACTTTGCTCCTTGAAAGACAAATTCAGCCCCAAACCTGATATTGATCGGTTGGCCTCTTGAATCCCCCTGAAATTAGCTAATTTCAGCTGTACAAATTTAAGTCCTCATCCCTCAATTTTGAGCACACATCTCGAGGCAGCTGTTAAAACCCTAATTTCTACTGTAAATTAGGGTTTACAAAAGAGATTGACTAAAATCTCTTCCTCTAATGGCTCAAACTGTTAAAATATACGAAGATAACTTGAGACATGACTGGGGGATGAGTGAGAATGCTTTAAAGAGAAATTTTAGAGTTTCATAACGAGAAACACTAAAAATCTTTTGCTGCCTTGCTTAAATAGCCATGGAAGCTATCACCTACAGCTTAGGACCAAAAGACTGCTACCCCCTCTTATATGCTATCATCTGCACCAAGAAGACCTTGGGTTGTTGTCATCTACTCCAGGAGGGCTCCAAACTGCTATCACATGCTATAGAATTGATCCCCGGCGGCTGCAAATCAAATCAGTAGCCTCTATTTGCTCCCTAAAAATCTCCTTCGTTCTCACAATGGCTGGACTAGACTTCCACCATCTCCTAAAACCATTTTCCCCACTTGCATGGACTAGTTTTCCAAATGGAAGCCTTCTAATCCCATTTTCTAGCATTATCCAACTTATTTAATTAACTTTTAAAATATTAATTCTAAAAATTAATTTAACAATTATTCTAGTGCTCAGAAAATTAATTCCACCAACCAATAATTAAGTTGGCTGGGCCAATTTGTCTTCCAAGTATCTATGAGCAATTATTAGCCCTTAGACTAGTATTAATTAATTAATCAATGCCTAGTTTATAATGCCACCACTGACATTAGTGGCCAATAAATTGGTCTAGGCCAAAATCTGACACTAGATACCACCTAGTACTTGTCAGGCATAATTTATTACAATATTTGCCTTCAGCACCAACTCATACCTTGGTGTTCTAAGTCCTACACTGAAATAATTGACTTGTATCTTACATGTGCAAGTGACATTAGCACATTTGATTAACTTTTAATCAAATACTAAGCAAAGCAATAAAATGTCACGTCCTCGTGACACTTAATAAGCAACCGCAAAGAGTCAAATTTAATAAGATGGTGAGATAGGGTTTTACCCTTATTGTTATGGTTGGATTGAGCCTTAGTGAAACCCTAATCTCATCATCCTATTCAATTTAGTTAACAGAATAGTGAGATTGCATGTTTCTTTACCCTTATCACTGTGGTTGGATTGAGCCTTTTGTAAAAACCCAAGATTTTCTAAAGCAATCAACTAATCAAAACTGCCACAAAATGGTAGAAGATAAAAGATGGATTAGTGAGAAAGCTAACAAGGTGTGGTTAGTTCATGATAGTGCAGCTACGTGGTGCGATCACCTGCTTTACTTATGGAAGTCAAAGTGTGCCTATCAAGGAAAAGTTTTTCTCTGGTGTGGCCATTCTGCTTGGTTGACTTGAAGGCCTAATGTAAAATTTTCTATATTAATTTTTTCCATGTATTAATTTATACTTCTTCACAAAGAGAGAGAGAGAGAGAGAGAGAGTGTGTGTGTGTGTGTGTGTGTGTGTGTGTGTGTGTGCGAGTCCTAATTTCTGTAAAAATTTAGAGTTTATAGCAAAAATCCTCCTATCGTCCATCGAATATGGCTGAGATCTGCTAAGAATGGCTCAAAAGTGCTGAGATCTTTTGAAAAATTATTGGAGAAGTTGAGAGAGAGCCAAGATGAGAGAGAAATCTGATTTTCTTACCAAGAAAACCCTAAAATCTGCCTACTCAGCCTGCTTTTAGTGCACTCACCTAATGCCAAGTACCTCCAAAATGATGTCCCTGATTAGCAATATTGTTACCAATCCCTAGAAGGTGTCTCCCTACTGTCCCTTGCCTGCTCAGGTCCCCCAAATGGTCGTCTTCTGTAGCAAATTGCTGCTCTTTGATCAAAAAATGGATCAACAACTCCCTCTCTCTCGCCCCCAAACTATAAACTAGCTGAATGGCAAGGTTGATTGCGGAGATCCAGCCCCCAAAAATGCTTTCTCACTTTGCATGCGTATTTTTGCCAAGTGGCAGCCTTCTAAATCCATTTTTCAGCATTATCCAACCATTTAATTAATTTTACAATTAAATAATCCTAAAAATTAATTTTAGCACTTCTCACCTTGTCCAAAATTAAATGTGCCCATCCATAATTAAATTGGCTAGGCCATTTGCAACCTAGAGTGGTCCTCAACCTCTATTGACCCTTAAACTAACATTAATTGATTAATTAATGCTAGTCCCTAATGTCACCACTAACACTTGTTGGCCAAATAATTGTCCTAGGGTCAAAACTAACACCAACTAACCCCCAAAGTCTAGCTGGCATAACTTATCACAATTTTTGCCTTTGACACCCACTGCGTCCTTGAGGTTCTTGGCCTATTACCATGAAATAACTACCATGTGCATCACATATGAGCTTTGCCAATCAAACTATACACTGTGTTGTTATAAGCAAACTCAACCAATGGCAAATATTGCTCCCACTGTGTCTTGTGGTCTGAAACATAGCACGTCAAAAGATCCAACACAGTAAAATCGGCTTCCTCAGACTAACCATTTTTCTACAAATGGAAAGTTGATGAGAATTTCGGCATGGTACCCATGTTCTCAAACAACCCCTTCAAAATAAACTAGACATCTGAGAGTCTTAATCACTAACGATCAACTCTAGCATACCATGATACTTAAAGATATGTTGCAAAAACAATCATGCCATATGATCAACCTTTATTTTATTCCTCATCAGAATGAAATAGGCTCGTTTGCTAAACCTGCAAATGATAGTCCATATCCCATCATTTCCTGTAGGTATCCTAGGAAACTCAAAAATAAAGTCCATTACAATGCTCTGCCAAGGCCTATTTGCAATAGACAAAGGCTGCAACAAGTTCGGCATCTTTTGCCTATCATGCTTTACCTTTTGACATACAATGCATGTCCTGCCAAAGTGCTCTACATTATGCCTCAAAGCTAGCCAATAAAACAAAATGCTCCAGTGCCTTAATAGTGGCATCAATACCTCTATGTCCTACATATGGAGAGCATGACTTTCAATGATAACTCTAGGCCTCAATTGCTTCGTGACACAATCGTCCATGCATAATCAGAAATCCATCTCTTAGCACAAAGTGCTCATGTCTTTGGCCATTGTATAGCTGATCATAAACATTAGCAAAGTCTAAATCGGTAGTATTTTGCTCTTTCATGGCATCCAACTCAGTGTGATAAATCATATTGACGGCTGAAATTTGTAGCTTACATGACAATGCATCAGCCACAATATTCTTTTTACCATCAATATGTACAATCTAAAAATGAAACATAGAGAGAAAATTCGTCCATCTCAAATGCTTCTCTGACAACTTTGTCTGCATGAGAAAGTACTTTAAAGTCTAATGATCTATCTGCACTATAAAATTAGCCCCCAACAAATTATGTTTTCACATAGACAATGCATAAATTACAGCCAAGAGCTCTTTCTCATAGACTTGCAAATTCTTCTGTAGACCATGGAGAATTCTACTCTCATAATCCACAATACAGTCATCCTGCATAAGAATAGCTCCAATGTTGTTACCACATGTATCATACTGTACGACGAATGACTTCCTTAGATCAGGCAATATAAGCACAAGATCTAAAGTCGTCTTTTCCTATAACTTTTCAAATGCTGAAATTTTCACTATTGTCCATCTAAATGGCACATTTTTCTTCTGCAAAGCATGAAATGGAGATGTAATTTTAACAAACACGAGTACATACTTCTTATAGTAAGAACATAAACCCAAGAAGCTGCGGATCTCGTACACATTTTTCAAAGGTGGCCAAGATTGTATAGCCTCAACCTTTGTAGGATCCATGTGAATACCATCAGCCAATACGATGTGCCCAAAAAAATGGATTTCATGCAAAAAAAAATTCACTTTTCTTATCATTGATAACCAGCCTATGCTTATGCAGTTCATTAAACACAATGTCCAAGTACTTTCTATACTTTGCCTCATTCTTTGAATAGACAATCATGTCATCAAAGAAAGTGTCCACAAATCCTCTATATAGTCTAAAGATGTGATCCATCATCGGCATGAGTATTCGTAAGCCCCAAAGGCATGACAAGAAACTCATATAGCCCAAAAGATGTCCTGAAAGCTATCTTAGGCACATCCTCTAGTCTAATGCGTATCTGATAATACCCACTTTCAAATCTATATAGTTGAATATAGTTGTCCCCTGCAATCTATCCATAACGTCATCGATCCAAGGAATAAAAAAGTGATTCTTTATTATGATCTTTAGCTGAATCAGCCCTTTTTCTAACAACTCATTCACTTGACTCATAATCTCCTCCTACTATGCTGCAAGGACTCTGTAGAGTGGCTTATTAGGTGGGCTGCTTCCATACATAAGATCTATACCATAATATTCTGGTCTAAGCGGACTCTGTAGAGTGGCTTATTAGGTGGGCTACCTCCATACATAAGATCTATACCATAATATTCTGGCCTTTTAAGCAGTAGCTATCCTAGAAGTGACTAAGAGAAGCAATCACCATACATTTTCAAAAATGACATGCGATCCTTCTCTAACTTAGACATGTTCCCAACATTCTCACTATCATATTTATCCTTAGTAAAAACCATGTACGCTAAAAGATTATTTTTCATTACTTTAGAAATGGCAACTGCAAATACAACAAGGACATATCCACCTTTCAATTTTACATCAAGTGTGAGCATCTGAATTCCCTGACAATTGTAGAAATTTCAGGTGTTGAATTCAATGTACGATGCCTTTCCCTATTGGCACAGGTCCGGAGGTGGCTGTCACACTCTAATTTCTGCAAAAATTTAGGGTTTACAGCAAAAATCCTCTTGTTGTCCATCAAATATGGTTGAGATCGTTGAGAATGGTTCATAGCTATTGAGATCTTTTGAGAAATTACTAGAGAAGTTGAGAGAAAGCCAAGATGAGAGAGAAATTTTCTTTTCTTCCCGAGAAAACCCTAAAATATGCATGTTGCCTGCATTTAACGCAGTCACTTGACTACTACTAGGCACCTCCAAAATGCTATCATCTGATGGCATCTGAATTCCCTGACAATCACACAAATTTCAAGTGCTGAAGTCAATGTATGATGCCTTCTCCTATTGGCATAGGTCCCGAGGTGGCTGCTACACCCTAATTTCTGCTAAAATTTAGGATTTACGACAAAAATCCTCTTGTTGTCCACCAAATATAATTGAGATCGTTGAGAATGGTTCACAACTATTAATCTTTTATGAAATTACTGGAGAAGTTGAGAGAAAGCCAAGATGAGAGAGAAATTTGCTTTTCTTCCCGAGGAAATCCTAAAATATCCCTATTACCTGCATTTAACCTAGTCACTTGACTACTACTAGGCACCTCCAAAATGCTATCATCTGAGTAGCAATACTATTGCCAGCCCTTGAAAGGTGTCTCCCTGCTATCCCATGCCGGCTGAGGCCTCCAGATGGCTATCTTTTGCAGCAAATTGCTCTTCTTTGATTAGAAAATGGACCAACTCCTCCCTCTCTCTCCCCCCTAGACTCTAAACTAACTGAATGGTTGAAACCCTGCTCCCAAAAACGTTTTCTCACTTTGCAAGGGCATTTTTTGTAAGTGGCAACCTTCTAAATCCATTTTCTCGCATTATCAAGCCATTCAATTAATTTTCAAAATTAAATAATCCTGAAAATTAATTTCTGCCCTTCTGAGCCTACCCAAAATTAAATATGTCCATCCATAATTAAATTGGCTAGGCCATTTGCAACCTGGAGTGGTCTCCAACCTCTATGGACCCTTAGACGAGCATTAATTAATTAATTAATGCTAGTCCCTAATGTCACCACTAACACTTATTGGCCAAATCCTAGGGTCAAAACTGACACCAACTAATTTCCAAAGCTCAGCTAGCATAACTTATCACAACTTTTAGCTTTGACACTCTCTACATCCTCGAGGCCCTTGGATTGTTACCATGAAATAATTGCTATGCATCACATACCTTTCAACTTAATCAAATGTTATCGGCAAGATTAAAGCATCTATGTACACACACACACACACACACACACATATATATATATATATATATGTGTGTGTGTGTACATGTGTGTAGATATATATATATATATATATATATATATATATATATATATATATATATATATATATATATATATATATATATATATATGTACATATGTATACATATGTACATATGTACATATGTATACACACACACACACACACACACACACACACACACACACACACACACATATATATATATATATATATGTATGTATATATATATGTACATATATATCTACATATGTACATATGTAGATATATATGTACATATGTACATATGTACATATATATCTACATATGTACATATGTAGATATATATGTACATATGTATACATATGTACATATGTACATATATATATACATACATATATATATATGTATATATATATATATATATATATATATATATGTATACATATCTATATATGTATATATATATAATATATATATACATATATAGATATGTATACATATATATATATATACACATATGTATATATATATACACATATGTATACATATGTGTATATATGTATACATATGTGTATATATATATACATATGTATGTATATATATATATGTATGTATATATATATATATATATATATATATATATATATATATATATATATAGAGAGAGAGAGAGAGAGAGAAACATAATGTTGTTGCCTATGTACTAGCCCCTAGCGCCACCAACCTGACCTGCACACGGCCTACCTGTAATCATGTTGCTCTGCAAAAAGCGGAAACACTGACCAACATACCAATGAATCATCAAGAACAAAGGATGCACTTGCACATTGTGCAACCCTCCACAGGTTGGGAAAAGATAGTCATGATGTGCACACAGGCCTATAAATAGTTGGTAGAGATCTACGTACTTAAGCACCAACCAGAGAGCAACAAGTCAGGAGCATCAAGTCAAATCACTAGCGCATCAGATCAATCATTACTTGTAGCTAGGGTTTCAGGCACAGTGAGTTGGGACAAAGAGAAGGAGGCAAAATAGAAAGAGCAACATGTGAAGGACCATATCTCTGGCACAACCCCTCTCAATTGAACGCAGGGTTCACACTTGAAAAGTAGGGGGTGCAATCTTGATAAAACTTGATATACGTCCTCCTAAATCTGATATCCTGCAATGATGTCCTATTTTCTAGGCCTACAAGTCAACACAAACCAACCCTACCTCTACACATAGGGCTGAGGTAGTGAGAGACAATGACAGAGAGAGAGAGAGAGAGAGAGAGAGAGAGAGAGAGAGAGACAGCAACTACAACAAGTACAGAGGCGGATGGACTGTGTTTACCAGACATAGGACACACTTGTGCAACGCTGCATAAATGCAGAAATGGACACCATCAATGGCATCGATATGGATTTTCTTGATCAACACTTGGCTGGAATAGAAGATAAGGATGCATTGAATTTGGATGAGGAGAGTCTCGGGCTAAGGAAATTCTCGTGGACGTAGAAGGTGTTGAAGCAGGTGAGAGTTAGCCGAAGGTACTATTGGACCCTAAAGATACAACTGTTTTGAAACCCTTGCAATAGGGTGGTTCCCCTCCTCTGCATGGACAAGGGAACATGTTCCAAGGTGAGATGTCTCAACAAGATGTGTGTGCACCTTGCTCATAGTCCAATGAGTCTTTCTGGCATGTGCTTGTCAGTGCGAATAATTTGATCAATGATTATGCCCATGCAAATAAAGAAAAAGTAACTTCTTTACCATATGGTGATCCTATGGTGGCTGTCATGGGGACAGAAATAGTATTACAGCAAATTGCTTCCTTCCATATAAGAGGGCAGTCTTCTTTTATTTTACGGGAAGGACTCCCTTGATTCGCCATATTCGAGCATGGCTGCATTCAATGCTGTTAAATGATGAGGCATGTCAGACCAATACTTTAGGACAAGTGCATGCCCCTCATATGGAGGAGATTTATGATGATCCAAAGGGTTTTTTTGAGATTCTCTTTCATTCTTTAGATGCTCCGACACGGATAATGCAAGTATCCCTCTATTTCTAGACAGTCAATGTTCATGTTGTTCCATGGAGACCCATGGAGGAATTTCAAGAAATTCTGCGACAAGCATGCCCGATTTGGGTAGAAGTAGTTGATTTCCCTTCTCACCTTTGGCAACTTCTTCCACTTGTATTGAGATCGCTTGGTCAAGTTTTGGTGGAGCCTTGCTTGGTCTCCCGGAACAAGAACCGAGCTTACATGCTTTGGGACACCAAAAAACCTCAGCCTAATAAAATTCGCATAGAGGCGCGAGGGTTGCATATGTTGGTTTTTGAGTTGAAATGGGCAATTTTTTTAGGACATTGTTTAAAATGTGGTCAGTTCAGCCATTTTGCCTCTAAATATAATCCATATGTCTTACAGCATGGTTTGGAACTTAAGGTGGTTATGTAGGATGGTGAACCCCAAGCTATACCCCAATAACTTATTCCTTTCCCCGTGCCTCCTAGTTTGCATGGATTTGCTAATAAAGATTCCCTTTGAGCTCAGCTTGTTGATGAGCCGCATCCTACTGCTCAGAGTTAAGTGTCCAATGATGCTCCTTGGGTTTCTATGGTTAAATGCCATGCTCGCCAGAAAGCTCGTTTGAGTCCTGTGCATTCGGCCTTTGATAATATCACACAGACCTTTCAACATAGGGGTAAAGAATGTAAGAGGAAGGACATATTGAAGCTCAACTGAGAGTACAGTTGATAATGAAAAGAATGTAAGAGTGTGATGGCACGACATCCAAAAGCAATAATCTGAAGTGTAAGGTGCAAGTACAAAGTACAACCCTTAAACCTTAGGGTTGTAAGAGGATGTTCACACCCGAAGAGCATAAAATACGATAAGTGCCCAAACCGTGTAACATAGGCACACAAAATAAAAGGAAATAAATCTAGGGGGAAAAACCTCTCGTAAGGAGAGTAAAAGGTGCCCCACTGTCTTACTGAGGATCACCAACACTCCTTTGTGAGCATAGGCATGAGTCAAACCCAACAAACCCCCCTTGGAGTGAAGAGTGATCAAGATACAAGGGTCATCTATCAAAGGAGATCAAATTTGAAGCATTGTGGAATGCTTCAAATTTGTCAAGAGGAAGAGCTCTGGTGAAGATGTTTATCACATTACTGGTGGTAGGATAGTAGACAAGGCTGATATCACCTACATGTAGCCTCTCTCTAACAAAGTGATAATGGATCTCGATGTGTTTCGTACGTGCATGAAACATTGGGTTCTTTGCCACTACAATAACACTCTGTCTGTCTGTGAATAAAGGAGTAGGCTTCGTGACAGATACATCCAAATCAGCTAACAAGCATCTAAGCCATCCGCATTCAATTGTGGTAGTGAAAGCTGCCTTGTATTTAGCTTCACATAACAATGTGGCAATAGTGGATTGTTTCTTACTAAGCCAAGAGATGCAAGATGAGCCAAGAAAGAAACAATTGCCATTAGTGGAGTGACGAGAATCATAGTCACCAGCCCAATCAGAGTCACTGTAAGCATGTAACTGCAGTGGTCCCCCCTTGGAATAAAGCTGGCTTTGTATTGCATAAGTAAATAAGACATCCAACTATTGGAGCATATGTATGGATATCAAACAAGTCATTTGCATCATGCAAGGACAGCTTTAGTCCAAGTTCCATTGGTGTACACACTGGCTTGCAATCCTAGAAGCCAAACCTCTCAAGAAGTCTACCAATGTATCTAGATTGTGATAATCCAATGTCTCTAGCATCATGAATAAACTAAATGCCTAAGTAATAGTGCAAAGGCCCCAAATTTGACATCTCAAAAGTTTTCTGCAAAATTTTGTTTGAATGCTGAAATCCGATCAACATGTGTCCCTGTAAGCAAAAGATCATCAACATATAGATATATGACCAGCAAGGATCCCCCTCTTTACATACGAAAAGGGTAGACTCTGATGAGCTGTTTATGAACCTTTGGCTAAGTAAAAATGCATCAATCTTTGCATACTAAGCTCGAGGAGCTTGCTTCAAATCATATAAAGCCTTTTTCAGCTTGCACACCAAGTGTTCGGATCCCACAACTGCAAAACCAATGGGCTGCTGACTTTGATAAAGGATCACAAACAGGTAACTATGATGTTGATGGTGGGATGCAGGTAAGCAACAAAAGCCTACCACAGACACCTAACTCTTGCATCCCAAAGTATTTTAGATGCAGACCTGATTCAGCAAAAAAGTGCTGCCTTTCACAAGAGGGCAGTAAATTATGCATTCGTTGGAGTCCCATTTTTTAAGGCCTACTGTTGCTTTAGTTGCTCATTGGAGGAATCCTATCTGTTAGCTACTATGTTCATCATGTACACATTTGTCACATGAATGTGTTTTACCACTGTTTCTAATTGTTAGAATGCATATTTGTCATATGGTGCTATTTCTAACAAGCATTTGGGATAATCCTTGCCTTGACAACAATCCTGTTTGTAAATTGGTGAGTTCAAGACGGTAGTTTCACAAAGAAACGAGTGTATACTACACTTAACATCTTCAAAAGGCCATAAGAGCTGTAAACCAAATAATATCCTAAGAGCACATATAACCATGCAAACACGCAGAGTTTTGAAGGTTATGAAGGTATCATAGCTTGGGCTCTGCTGCGGATGTTGCTAAACAGGGTAAGCTTGAGGTATAGCTGTAGATCTGGAGGATTTCTGTAATCCTTTACTTCATTCTTGAATGATTATCATAGATAGCATATTGAAGATTAATTAGTTTTGTTCTATTTTTAGCTAACAATGAGTACCTGTCCAACAAGCTGTCCACCAAAAACATGTCCAGGTGTAGGTGAACTTGGTAAAGTAGTTGCCCGATACAAGTCCACCTTCAAAAGAAAAAATGCTTCGATCATGACAAATCACTTTCCAAGCAAGTGCACACTGTGCATACATTATGCCATTCCACAATTCCATCAATATTGACATAAGTACAATTTGTTTTGTAATGTGAGGTGTGGTATCCTGGCCTACTTCATTGCCATAATTTCCTACTGCATTTGCAAAAAATTCAACCTTTCATTCCAAAAAGAAAGACCCCTCAAACTTCCAAAAGATGTCACGCATATAACACATGCACAAAAGCACACTGCACAAAATGGGAAACAAAAATTACTTGGCCACTCATCATTGGCTGTTGCATAGAGAAAAAGAAGATGGTAGTGGCACTGGGTATGGTTGGTTTGGGGGTGGTGTCTGTGTGTCAGGGTTCATTTAGGCTATACAAGAAAAGGAATAGTGGCAGTTGGTACTGCTGAGCCCTACCTATCATGCAGAATTTCCACAAAAGCAACAAACACAATTGGCGTCCCTTGATGAAACAAGAGGTCTCATTGAAAGCAATCCTCATAACCTCATAGGGTGTGTGCCAGTACAAAAGAGACCATCTTATGTCCCTTAGGGGACTATTTGTCCTCTCCATGTTCTATCTGCAATGGGTTGTCCACGTATGCTATGCAGTCATACTGCCAGTAACCTCACATCTCTGGGAAGAATGCTCTATCCAAACAATTATGTTGAAGCTAAAGTGGTGACCATGCAAATAGGCTAATCGTATGAGAGCGAGCCATGTACTCCATGTTCATATTTATTGAGGTGCCAATGAAAAGTAGTTGAAGCATGTAAAGCTCCTACATATCACACTTGTAGGGGGTTCGTTCAGGCTTTACAAGAAGACGGAAAATGGTAGTTGATACTGCAGTGTAAGTGTACCTGCCTATCATGCAGAATTTCCACAAAACCAACAATTACCACTTGGTATCCTTCCATGCAGTAAGAGGTGCCTTTGAATGCAATCACAGTAACATCATATAGCACATTTAATGCCTCTAGCTAATGTTGCTTAGGGGGCTATTTGACCCTCTGTGTCCAACTACATGAGTTGTCTACATATGCATAACAAATAAGCTCCCATCTTTGACCAGATTGTTCTACGTAAACATTGGTGTTGAAGTTGAAGTGGTTGTTATACAAGTGGAACTGATGTAAACCATGCTACTCCATGATCATAGTTTTTTAGCTGCCAATGAAAAGTACAGCACGTTGAGCTCCATAAAGGATCGCATTTGTAGAAGGCTGATGACTAGCCCACACCAACAAAGTTCCCACTGTAAACACCATGTGCACAACTAGGCAAAGAGAAAGATTTCGTGCAATCTTCATCTCAGCAACTGCTCCTCAAAGTGACCGTCTTCTGGTGGGCTACAACAACACTCACAATCACCACCGAGGAGATCCTTGGCCAATTATGTCATGTTCCTGATAACTTTTGACACCATTATCTCAAATGTCCCTTGTCTACTGAGTGTGCTGCTGGCACTCTACCATCTAAATGACCTAAGGAAAATCAGATAGGATTCATTCCTTATGGTTGTTCATTCAGTCCGTCACCTCTTCCCTCCAGCCTCTCCACTACTCTCACATCCCTTCAGGAGGACATTGGGGTTCATGGTTTGTGGCTGTCTTCATCCTCTTCCTTGTGCTACAGCACCCTTGTTCCCTTGTATCACATTCACTCCATGATTCAGGTCTTCATCGTTCCATTCATCAGAGTTTCTTCTCTCTTCCCTTCTGTTCTCCATGTTTGCCGACTTCACTCCTTGTATAGGAGGGCAAGATGACTTCAAAAACATCTTCACCACATCATCCTGCTACTCTCTAGCACATTGAGACACAAGACGGAGTGGACCTCACAGCTTGCTCCTCCAACTTAGGACATGACCAGAGAGTCTTCAGATGACCATGGAATGCAAAGACCATATGAGATCTCACAAACCGAATACGATCTCATTCTCACAATATCAAGCTCAACAATAGATTAAAGATAAGTTTGAGTTTTTCCCTTTAGATTTGTTGTACCAATCTAATAATTTTGCAAGAAGGATGGAAGCTCCACAAAGGATTGGCCATCCTGATATGGAAACTAGCATGAAGTACAAAGCATTTTCCTCTCTAGCACCTTCATCTCCATCTCTACCTCTTTTATCTTTTCCATACACATCTCCACCGTCATTCACTCCTATGTCGAATACGCAAATCAAAACTTCTCAATATTTTCGATTTACTTCTACTTTTCCACAAGATATTAGCGATGCTCAAGATGAAGAAACTCTTCATACCAAGTATTGGTCCATAAGCCCTAAAGAGGATAGATTTTTCCATTTGAACTCAAGAAAAGGTAAGCAAAAGTTGCAAGTTTCAATGGCAAGTGCTCCTTCATCCTTTTCTTACTTCATCCAGCACTTTAGGCGATGAAGCGCAACGTTTACATATCATGGTCAATTTGATTTTCATGAATCATCTTTTTCATCATTTGCATCTAATGGACAAAAGGAACCTAATTCATTTTCCACATCTACAACAATCACAAATCCATTTAATCTCCCACACATTCCACCCACTAGTTCCGCTACCCCTTCAACCTCCATTAAATACACCTTTCGTGTCCCAATGCATCTCTTGTATCTACGGTCCTAGATGGTCTACCTGGTACTTGTCAGAGTTTTGCCACTATACTTTGTTTACATGCAAAAGGAGATGCTAATGCTTACACATTTGATGTGTTGGTATCATTGTTGTTTCAACAAGAGAAATCAAGGCTAAATCGCTCTAGTATAAGTATGGATAATCAAGCATTTGCAGCCAGCCATTGTAACAAAGAGAAGTCATGGTAGCCCTCAAACTCCGAAGGAAAGGCAAAACAACTTCTATGGACTCCTCAAGCACCAAAGATGATGGTGCTAAGAAAAAGAGGTGCAATTATTGCAAAAAATAACGGGCATGTAATTGAAGAATGCAGAAAGAGAATGACAAGTGAAAAGAAGAAACGATCCGGCACGAGTGTTGCTGAAAATTCAGCAAACGCAAAGGATGCAACCGCAGATTTAGCAAGCTAGTCTTATGCATTTGTTGTGCATTGTTTGTATGATCCTTCTTCACATGAGCATGGTCTTTCAGTTTGCTAAAAATTGCATCATCTATATAGGTACATAGGTGCACATGTTCCAAAGAGGATTTCCCTGACAGATCCTAGTAGGTTCAAATCTTGGAGCTAGGATTGACATCCACGTTCATGATGGGTTGTACGTGATGGAGAGCAAGATTGGCTTCTAGTCTAGTGCTCACATGAGGGGATGCTTTGGGGGACTGGCCAAAGGCAGGAAATCCATGGTCACATATGTTCAGATGCATTTTTGACAAGATAGTCTTGTAGACATTGTTGAGAGACATTGAGAGCTACTATGACTCTTCTCTATTTTTAGGAGCTGGTACGATTGACATTGACATCAAGTTCTTTCCAAGGCACCCTAGTGGTGGCTTACGCACCCACTGCTTGGGTATCTTCTAAACCACATATATAACCCCAAGCTGCTTGGCAACAAGTACATGCTTCATCATATATTGATAACTAGTGCCATCTACTTTGTCTAAGTCCCCAAACATGCTAAGCAAATCATTTTGCCCAGCCATTGCTTGCTGAAATTTCTGGTTTTTTTGTAACTAGCTGCTGTCCAAAGTACAAATGTAGTTGCAACATAAAAATAAAGCAAAAAAAGGACCAAAAACTTACAATTTTTCCAAAAATTGATGGAGTGGATAAAGATTTTTCAGCTAAAAGGACTCCAATGTGCACAAATGTCAATATAGAAGGTATAATTGGCCTCAATGTCAGTGAATTTGGGGAAATTTTGGACTAAGCAATTTTTTAACACTGGGTGCAAAATCCCAAAATTTTCGTGAGATTTGGGATTTTCAAGCAAAAGCCTCAAAATTCTAGAAGAAATTTGGAGGAGATTTGGATTTCTTGCAAAATCCCCAAATTTTAAGCTTCACAAGGGCACTGCACGCAAACAAGAGCAATTTAAAAGGTCTTAATACTGATTAAGATTTGGGAGCTATGTATTTTAATGGAAAAATAGTGTCGGGCAAATGGGACCGCGTACGCAAGCAGCAAAAGATTGTTGGCTGACTATCGGGTCAACAAGCGTTAGATTCAACGTGATAGATTTGGAAAAACAAGCATGGAAAATTTTGATGAGTTTGACTAGCGTTGTTATGTCCTTGGACATCTAGATGGACGCTAGTAGCATTGGTTGCGGTGGTTATGAAGTGACTTAGTGCGAATGTACTAAGGACACTTCAAGATTAGAGTAGGCAAGTCTTATAAATAGGACTCAAGGCCCTATTGAGCACATTGATTGTGTGATCACCACTCTTGGACTCTTGGCCCATTGGCCAACGCATCCGGACATCCAAATGGCGTGGGCTAGTGGTATGGAATGCCAACCCTTGGAATGTGGTCCTAACCCAAAGTACTGCGTGTGTAAGCCCGTTTGGCTCCAGGCTTGGGAGATGAGTCTAATATCCAATCCCTTTTATGTTGAGTTTGGCTTGTATCTTGTCTCATGTGTAGGTTGGATCCTAGGGGGACATTTCATTGGTATCAGAGCATCAACCTGCAATTTGGCTCAAGGCTCGATGACGTACAAAAACCACTTTTGCTCATGGAACCATAATGGTTCGCGCCTAACAGGTTGTTAAGGGTGGTATGGGAAATTGCTAACGCAAGAGGCATGCATGGGGGACACGCATTGCAGGAGGTGGGTACGAAAGCAAGGTATGTTTCATACCCATGCTCTGATTTTGTCTTGGGATGATGATAGTGCACAAGTGTTTTTTCGGTCATTCTGACGGTTGGAGTTTGGGGGCTGCCACTCCAGGGCTATGGCAAACCGTCGTTGAAAACTTAAAACTTTGTGAGCCGAATCAGCATCAGAGAATTTTCATTGATAGTAAGCTTTAGCATTTAATGTTAATATTAGCATTCACTTTAATGTCAATGTAGCATTAAATGTTAGTGTCAATTTGACAATTTAATGTTTGTGCTTATGTTACTTTTAATTTTAATGTTAACTTTGTTATTAGTCTCGATTTTGGGGTGTCAAGAAGAGAGAAATATTAAGAATTAGACAAGCCAGAGAGAAAGCGACAAAATCTGTCGTTTTTTTCAGACGAATAGAGAGAGAAAAGTGACGGAAGGAGTCCAGACGGAGAGAGAGAGAAGGCGATGAAATCACGGAAGGAGTCCAGACGAAGAGAGAGAAAATGACAAAATGGATTGACTTTGCCAATCCGGCTTGGCGTCTTTTTGTCCAGGCGTTGTGGGTGGGAGGCAGCGCATTCGCTTCTATCTTGACCGAGAGGAGCTTACGCTGTACATGGTGGATTGGGGTTGCGTGAACAGAATGTGATTACTCAGATGCCACGATCCCTCCACGTGGATTAAAGAGGAGAAGAGACAACTATCCACATTTTATATTCCTTAATCTAGGCGTTAACGTGTGTAAACATGTAGCCTCATTAGAATTTTAACTCTCCTCCTCTATACTCATTCGTTCAATCCGTTCTTTTTAGTCTTAACTTAAAGACTAAAGCTAGGCCTTTAAGCTGCCGCCTTACCACCACCTACCCGCTCCAATACTACGTTAAATACACAACGTTTCTGCTTCTTCTGTTTCTCTCTCTCTCGCTCTCCTTGAAATTCCAAATTGACTCTTCTCTCAATCTATCTCAAATCCTCTCCCTTTGTTAATACCATGCCTTCTCATGGTGTATCTCCCTTTGAAAGGTCCATTTCCACAAAATCTCAGCACATGGAGGACATGAACACACGCACTGGCAGCATCCGAAAGCTTCTTCTTCTTTCAAGTCCAAAGGAGATTCGTCCATTGTGGCAATTCTCCGAGCTCAAGTAAAGAAAATGTAGTGCCAATTAGCCGAGACTTAAAGTCGGTATGGTTAAAGATACTGTCTTGTCACTTTGGTTCCATAATTTGAAGTTCTGGTTGTGTCTAGCGTATCATTAGCGTTGAATCTAATTTCAATGGTCATAGTCGCTTAGGAGCGGACTCGAATCCTCCGCACTCGCCATTTTCTGTTTGTGCCTACAGCCATGAGGAAGTTGCCTCTTCAATTTCAACCGGATCTCTTTAAAGGGGAGGAGAAGGAATGTGATAAGACAAACATTGACTCGTGGCTAGCCAAATGGACAATGTCTTTTGATTTGTATCAAATTGATGATGCTCAATGCATCAAGCAAATACAAATCATGTTATAGGGGGAAGGGTTATGCTTGGTGGATAGGCTTACGCTGTAAGTCAATGACTTGGGCTGATTTTCAATCCATTTTTCAGAAACATTTCATGATCAATGATCGGATTGAAAATTTTCAAAATTTATTTGAGCTTGATACGGGAAAGAAAAGCTTGGATGCATACTCACATGGATTTAAATATTTATTGTATAAAACGAAGGCCTTGGATGATCCTCAAGTACTGCTCTACATCCAATATCTTTTTGGATTGCCCGATAGCCCGAACGTGGAGGACGAGATGGCTAGGCACTTCAAGACTATTTGGCTAAGGGTTATATTGAACCGAGTAAATCCCTATGGGACGCATCTATTCTTCTTGCTAGAAAGAAAGAACGCACGATGTACTTTTGTTCAATTACAAGGGTTTCAATTAGGTGATCATCAAGAATAAATATATGTTGCCAAGGATGGATGATCTTACAAAGTGACTTTGTGATGCACGTTATTTTACCAAAATCAATCTAAGGTCTGGATACCATCAGGTACAGATAGCTTCAAAGCATCTTCTAAAAACAACCTTTCGAACATGGTATGGACATTATCAATTTTTTGTCCTACTTTTTGGATTGGCCGATGCTCCCACAACTTTTCAACAGATCATGAATAATCTATTTTTTTCAATCTAGGAAAGTGGATAGTTATTGTCTCAACGACTTCCTTATTTACAATAAGTCGCTAGAGGAACACGCCAAACGCTTGCGTATCGTCTTATGTCTCTTAAGACAAGAGCAATTGTTTACTAAACTATCCAAGTGCGAATTTCTTCGTGCCCAGTTGTTATGTCTTTGCCATATCATCACAATTAATGGCATTTAAATTGAACCAAAAAATATACAAGTAGTGCTCAATTGACCTATTCCTACAACCATAAGAAAAGTAAAGTCTTTTTAAGGTTTTACTAGATTTTTTCAGAAATTCATTAAGGACTATGCTCATATTATTGAACCCTTAATATGTTTGCTTAAGGGTACCCGAAGCAAGAAAAAGCACATTAGTCTGCCCATTGTTTGGACTAGAGGCTTAATTAATGTTTTCAAACATTGCAACGGCTTGTTACCACTACACTAATGTTGCAGATTATCAATCTGAAAAAAGCTAATGAGGTTCATACGGATGCGAGTGATTATGCTTTAGGTATTGTCCTTCATCCGGATGGTTGCTCTATTGCCTTTGAGAGTTGTAAGCTCGCTAATTCCCAAACACATTAAACCATCTAAGAGCAGGAATTGTTGGCGGTCATCCATGCATTTAAAGTATAGCGACATTATTTGTACGGTGCCTAGTTTATTATTTGGACATACCACCACTCATCGAAATACCTCTATGATCAACCTGATCTCTGTGGCCACAAGGCGAGATGAGTGTCAGATGGGAGAGGATCGAGGTGCAGCTGAAGTGCAGTAGACAGTGTGAGAGTGAGAGACAGAGTTGAGCACGATACCCAATGCAATAGTACTGAATAGAGAGTTAGCTGAAAGTACAAATGATAACCCTTATACCTTAGGGTTATAAGGGGTTGTTCACACCCGAACACAGTAAGTGCCCGTAAGTGTGCACCACAAGCACATACAAAATAGTACACATAATCTGGGGGAAAAAACCTCTCCTACCGAGAGTAAAAAGTGCCCCAGTGTCCTAGTGATCACCCGCACACTCCCATATGAGCGTAGGCGTAAGTAAGGCGTGTGAGATACCCAACAAACCCCCCTGGAGTGAAGAGTGATCAAGTGTACAAGGATCATCCGCCACCAAAGGGCGTCAAATTCAAAGCATCGCGAAATGCTTCAAATTTGTCTCGTGGAAGAGCTTTGGTGAAGATGTCTGCCACATTGCTGGTGGTAGGACAGTAGACAAGGCTGATATCACCTGCATGTAGCCTCTCTCTGACAAAGTGGTAGTGAATCTCTATGTGTTTCGTGCGAGCATGAAACACAGGGTTCCGTGCCACTGCAATGGCACTCTGACTGTCAGTATATAAAGGAGTAGGCTCCGTAACAGATACATCCAAATCAGCAAGTAAGCGTCTAAGCCATACGCACTCAACTGCAGTAGTGAAGGCTGCCTTGTACTCAGCTTCACATGACGACGTGGCAACAGTGGATTGTTTCTTGCTAAGCCAAGAAATGCATGACGAGCCAAGAAAGAAACAATTGCCACTAGTGGAGTGACGAGTATCAAAATCACCAGCCCAATCAGAGTCACTGTAAGCATGTAACTGCAGTGGTCCCCCCTTGGCATAAAGCAATCCAAGAGCTCTAGTACCCTGCAAGTAACGAAACACACGCTTCACAGCTTGCCAATGCGACATACGAGGCTGATGCATGTACCTGCTCAAAACTGAAACGGCAAACTGTATGTCTGGCCGAGTGTGGCATAGATAGATGAGACATCCCACTGCTGGAGCATAAGTATGGATATCAAACAAATCACTGTCATCATGTAATGACAGTTTGAGCCCAGGTTCCATGGGTGTACAAACTGGCTTGCAATCCTGTAAGCCAAACTTCTCAAGAAGTTGCCCAATGTACCTTGATTGACATAATCCAATGCCTCTAGCATCATGTACAAACTGGATGCCCAAGTAATAGTGCAAAATACCCAAGTCAGACATGTCAAAAGTTTGCTGTAAATTATTTTTGAATGCTGAAATCTGATCAGCACGTGTTCCAGTGAGCAAAAGGTCGTCTACATATAGACACAAAATCAGCATGGATCCCCCCTCTTTATGTACATAAAGGGTAGACTCAGATGGGCTGTTTACAAACCCCTGACTAAGCAAGAAGGCATCTATCTTTGCGTACCAAGCTCGTGGAGCTTGTTTCAAACCATATAGAGCTTTTTTCAGCTTGCATACTAAATTTTCTGAGCCTTCAACTGCAAAACCAATGGGCTGCTGTACATACACTTCTTCCTGAAGTTCCCCATGTAAGAATGCAGTCTTTATATCCAGCTGATGCACTTTCCAACCAAAATGTGCAGCCAAGGCAATCATAGACCGAATGGTCGTCATACGGGAGGTAGGAGCAAAGGTCTCCTCATAGTCAATGCCCTTTTTCTGTGCGTAGCCTTTAGCTACCAGCCGTGCCTTGTACTTATCTATGGATCCATCTGCATTCCTTTTCAATTTGTAGACCCATTTCGTACCAATGGCATGTTTGCCAACTGGCAAAGACACCAAATCCCAAGTATGATTCTTATGAATAGAATCCAATTCAGCTTGCATGGCTGCCATCCAATGCACACTATGTCGTGCATCCTCAAAACATTCAGGCTCCTCATTATCATGAGTACATGCTGCCATAACAAACTCCATGGAATGTGCTGAATCATGCAGTCGAGTTTGCCTTCGAGTACGACCAGCCAAGGGTGTTTCCAAATGACTATCTCTCATAGTCTGCGTGTACCATCTAGGCACCTGTCTTGCTTCCTGACTGTGTACAAGTTCTTGCTGAATTTCAGTTTCAGCAATGTGCTGATTTACTGCATGTTCCATAGGAGCAGCTGGCTGAACATTAGGTTCATTTGCTGAAGTACCAGCTGAATCACCAAATGTGATGGGCAGCAGCCCTTCAAAGACATCACGGGCAGCCTGATATGTATCAAAACCAGCCAAGGATAATTCTGATTTTTCATCAAATACAACATCCCTGCTGACAAAAACCTTCTTGGTCACGGGATCATAGAGTCTGTAGCCTTTGCTTTCGCTGCTATATCCCATAAAGATGCATTTTACAGCCTTGTTGTCCAACTTCTTTCGAAGTACCTGTGGAATATGGGCATATGCAAGACACCCAAAAGTACGGAAGTGGCCAACAGAAGGTTTGCGGCTGTGCCAAGCCTCAAAAGGTGTGACGGTTTTCAAGGCCTTGGTAGGGCATCTGTTCAAAATGTGGCAAGCGCACATGACGGCTTCCATCCAAAAACTATGAGGCAAACTCTTTGCCTTCAGCATACATCTGGCCATCTCCATGAGTGACCGATTTTTCCTCTCTGCTACCCCATTCTGCTGTGGAGTATATGCAGTAGTGTACTGATGGATAATGCCCTTCTGCTGCAAATAAGAATTCAGCATAGAGGACATGTATTCCCCCCCTCGGTCCGAACGGAGAGTCTTAATCTTGCAACCAGACTGAGTTTCCACAAGTGCACTGAAAGCCAAAAATGCATCATACACTTCTGACTTCTTTTTCAAGCAGTAGACCCAGCACAAACGTGTAAAGTCATCAATAAATGTTACAAAATAGTAACAACCACCCAATGACTGTGTCTGCATGGGCCCACAAACATCCGAATGCACAAGCTGCAATCTGGCTGTTGCTCTAAAAGCAACATCACGGGGAAAAGAGAAACGATGCATTTTCCCCAAAATGCAACCCTCGCATAAATGCTCAGGAGGTCTTTCCAAGAGAGGTAATCCATCCAACATCTGAGTACGCTGTAATAACATCAAGCTGCCATAGTTTACATGCCCCAAACGAGCATGCCATAACTCTGCCTCTAACATAGCAGGAGTAAGAGTGGATGTCAAATATGCAGACTGATCTACCGAAAGAGCATCCAACTCATATAACCCATGACACAGAGAACCTGTCAAGACCAATGTCATGTGTTCCTTGTCACGGACCATGCAACGGTCATCATCAAAGGTGACCTGCAAACCACAACGTGCCATAGAAGAAATGGAAAGCAGATTCTTCTTAATGCCAGGCACATACAAAGCATCCTGTAGGCGGAGAATAGAGCCATCAATGGCTGTAAGCTGAATCTCCCCAATACCACGAACAGGGTATGATGCATTATTAGCACACTGAACAGACTTCCCAACGGGAGGTGCACCAAGAGAAGCAAACAAATCTCTACGAGATGTGATATGCCGTGAAGCACCACTGTCAAAGAACCAAGTGTCAGCATCTTCTGTAGAGCTAAATGCTCTATCAGCCCAAGAGACATCATAACTGCAAGTGTAAAAACAATAGTCCCTGTCTGCAACAAAGGACGCGGACTCACTGGCAGTGGAAGGAGCTGCAGAAACAGACATCCCTGACTCCTTCTTCTTCTCTTTGGCGATGCGCTTCCTGCACTCAGTGATGTAGTGGCCAGGCTTCTTGCAGTAATGGCATTTTCCTTTCTTGGCTTGCGTGCCCCCCTGTTTCTGACTTGTCTGTGAAGTGTTACTACTACCAGAACTCTGCGAAGCATTTTTCCCTTGGCTGTTTTTACCCTTCTGCCTTGACATAAAAGCCTGCTCAGAGGCTATACCATCCACACCACTGTTCCGTCTAGTTTGTTCCTCCTCTAGAAGCAAACTGACAAGCTGAATGAAAGTGATGGGCTCTTTCGAAATCCTCATAGTGAGGTTCAAGGCAGTATGAAAAGCCAAGTAAGAGGGAGGCAGTGAATTCAATGTCGTAGAAATCAGCTGCGCATCTGAGTAGTATTCATCCACATTCATGAGTTGCTCCCGCAAGTCCTGAATTTTGTTGAGATGATCCTGCATAGAATCACCCTCATTCATCTTTAGAGTCTCTAGCTCTTTCTTCAAGAAAGAGATGCGAGTCTCATTCTTTCCTGCAAACATCTGCTCCAATATCAACCAAGCTTCTTGTGAAGAAGCTGCTGAACGAATATGAGGAATGATAGAACGCTGAACTGCCAATGCAATCAGCGACATAGCCTGTGCATCCCGTGTATCCCAAGTTTTCTGAGCTGCAGTTCTTGGGGGAAGTGGCTGAGCGGGCTGAGGTGGAGGGGGCTGAGGTTGCCCTCTTGCACGTCCTCCTGGAGGAGGAGTAGCGGGAGCCACAACTCCCGGTCGTGCTTCCTCTCCACTGACATAATCCCACAAATTTTTTGCCACTAATACATTCTTCATCATGAAAGACCAAAGGGAATAATTGTTCCCATCCAATCGGTCTTCCTTGGACACATAGGTGAATACATCTCCTCCCTGATTTGCCATTATTTCCCAAAAGGCAATTGAGCAATGTCAATGCAGTACCGGCTGGAAATCTGCAAATTTCCAGAAATTGCAGCAAACACAAGTCTGCAATTAATGTGCAAAGGGTACTTTTTCAAAAAAACTGTCACTGATGCACGCTTCCCAAGGTGCAATTAGTGCTCAGCAGCACTAAAACATCAAAAGCCCCAAAATTTTCTGCCCAAAATTTCTGTCACAAATGTCTGTTACAAAAGCCCCAAAATGTGCATTCAATGTGTCACAGACTGACACAGCACGTTTCCCAATGCTGAAAACTGAACCTGCTGTTCAGCACGTTTCCCAATGCTGAACCTGAACCTGTTGCACGAACTCCTGTGTAAAAGAAAAGTGCAGAATGTTACCTCTGCGTGTTGACGACGGGCACGATTCCCGAGGTAATGACTGCTGGGTACAGTCGGACTGACGCACAGGTACAGGTGTGCAGGTCCAGTGACACGCGCAGGCAGGACTGGGCGCGCGCTGGGCAGAGGAGGCGGCACCCAGGACTGAGTGGTGGAAACAGGTGGCGCGCTGGCAGCTGGAGCTGACGGCACAGTCTAGCTCAGCGCAGGGAGGCTGCGCAGGCAGACTGACAGGCGAAGGGGCACGCTGGGCAGACACAGGACAGAGGACACGCTGGGCAGAGGTGGCAGCACGCAGGTACAGGTGGCGCGCTGGGCAGGGCGCGCTGTGCAGGACAGATAGCACGCTGTGCAGGACACGCACAGGTACAGGCGGCTGGGGCAGAACTGGCGGGGGCTGGCTGAACTGGAGTGGGCTGCAGACTGCAGACTGAAGACTGCTCTGAGCTGAGCTCTGATACCAAATGTCAGATGGGAGAGGATCGAGGTGCAGCTGAAGTGCAGTAGACAGTGTGAGAGTGAGAGACAGAGTTGAGCACGATACCCAATGCAATAGTACTGAATAGAGAGTTAGCTGAAAGTACAAATGATAACCCTTATACCTTAGGGTTATAAGGGGTTGTTCACACCCGAACACAGTAAGTGCCCGTAAGTGTGCACCACAAGCACATACAAAATAGTACACATAATCTGGGGGAAAAAACCTCTCCTACCGAGAGTAAAAAGTGCCCCAGTGTCCTAGTGATCACCCGCACACTCCCATATGAGCGTAGGCGTAAGTAAGGCGTGTGAGATACCCAACAATGAGCACAGCTTTTGCAAGACTTTGACTTCAAAATTTGCTATATGAAGGATGTAACTAGTATAGTTACCGATGCTCTCAATTGAATTCTTAAAGTCAATATATTGTTCTTTTCTAAAATTTTGACTATATCAAAGAGAGAGAGAAAGAGAGAGAGTATGCAAGACAAGCTTCTCGTTTGGCTCCTGCTCACCCATCGCTGCACGCCATCACTCAGACCTTTCAACGCAAAGGTAAGGGGTTTTACATGAACCCTCAATCTTCACATGCTTCGATGGGGGATGATAAAAGGAATTCCAATTTTGCTTTGCGCTTCGATGTGTAGGGGAGGCTTGTGCCTCCTAGGGAGATTTTTCGTTCATAGCAACAGCAGTTTCCTTCTCGTGCTTCAATTGCTAGTTTGCAAAGGGCACACCTTGTAGATATAATCCAAAGCGAGATGGAAAGACTCCAGGCAGCTAACGCTTTAGACGTAAAAGGGAAAGGAAAAGCAGTGGTTCAGTAGTTTTCTCATTTCCAATTTATTATGAGAATTGCTTTGTGGAATGTGAAAGGTATCTCTTCAGGCAGCAAGCAGTATCGGTTGTGGAAAGTTGTGTTTGTCGAAAGGTGGGATGTATTTTTTACAGTGGAGGTTGGATTCTCTTATGTTTACAAGGATTATATAGTTTTTTACTACAGTCAAGCTCCATATAAATCTGGAGTTATGTTGGCTGTCAAATCCTGCCTGCAACCATTGCAGGTTTCTCAGGACCCTCGAGATCAATTTGTGATTCTGGAGATACTTTATAAGGGAGAGGTTTTGTGGTTAGTGGGTGTGTATGCTCCTTCCAGAGCAAGGGAACGTCATCAACTTTGGAATAACCCGCACTGCCTTTCCATGGCTCGTCAAGGTTTTGTCATAGGTGACTTTAATGCATGTGTATCTAGGGATCAGGCTACTTCTCTGCACTCAGTTATGGATAGTCCTGAGCTACATGCTTGGGATTCCCTTGTAGCTGGGTCTTTGAAGCAGAACATGTGGTCCTAGATGTATCCATTACAATCTGGTTATACCTATCGATCTTTGTAGCATCCTAACACCTGGGCCAAACTGGATCGGATATATATTTGTCAGAGTGATGTCTTTCTTCCTGCAGTTATTGAAATGTGGGTGGAACAACAGCATGTCTTATCAAATCACTACCCTTTGGTCTTGAAAATGACTCATAGACCTATTCATGTATTTAAGGCTCTTCTTACTCGGTTGCCACTTTGTTTTAATCAATCTTTTCTGTAGCAGAATCAGTTTTTGGAATATGTTCAACAATTGATCGCTTCTTTTAGCTTGAAGGTCCTATCTGAAGGGAGGGACGCATGGGCTGTTTTTAGGGATAATGCGTGAGAGTTATCCTGTCAGTATGGTATTCAGCATGCTTCCTCTTTACGAGCTGAATTGCAAAATGCCCAATCTTTATTGGCCCACTCCTTGTCTCTAAGTCAATCAGGGGATTCTAATGATGACTTGATCACATGCATTGAATGGTTGAAAGGCAAGGTTCATTCTCTTCAGAAAGAGAAATATGCAAAATACAAACTGCTGACCAGAGCTGAAGCTTTATGCAATAATGACTATCATCCCATCAATTCTTTGCTTGCCTGCACTAGAAATTTGCCCAGGAAAATATTGTGTGTTTAATGGATGAACAAGGTGGTATAGTGACAGATCTTGCCTCCATCATTCATATGTGTGCTGACTTTTGTAAGTCCTTGCTAGGTCCGCAAGAGAATTTTTCTGATGCTATTCTCTCTGCTCGCCGATATATTTGCGAGTTGGTTAGCAACCAGGTCAAACCAGCATAGGTGGATTTAATGGAGGCGGATATTTCAGAAGATGAAGTGGAAGAAGTGCTATCCCACCTACCCCGAAGGAAAAGCCCTGGCTGGGATGGGCTCCCTAATGAGTTGTTTTCAGCTAATGTGCAGCGGCTTAAAGACCCATTGACTCGCATGTGTCAGCAAGTGTGGAATTCTAGTATCATGCAATTTGACTGGAAGATTGTTGTCATTCGGTTATTGCCCAAGGTTCCCTCTCCAACCTCTTTAAAACAATGGAGACCCATTTATATTATGGATTCATTATATAAAATTTTCTCCAAAATCATTGCCAACAAATAGCAGAAAGTTTTTCCGCACCTGATTCATCCACGTCAATATGGTTTCATTAAAGGTCGGAATACAATGCATAACATCTTGAATGTTCAACTGGGAATCGACTATACTAAAGCCTCAGGATAGCAAGTAGTTATGCTTCAACTCGATATTGAGAAGGCATTTGATCATGTTAGCTAGTCTTTTTTGCGGCAATAATTGTCTACAATGGGATTTGGCCCTCGCATGTTTTCTCTTGTTGATACTATTAGTTAGGGAGCTCCGGCTCGTATTGCTCTTAATGGAGGGATCACAAAGGAAATTGCCTTATCTCGGTCTCTTAGGCAAGGCTTCCCTCTCAGCCCTTTGCCGTTTGCTTTGGTTACCCACCCAATGCTCTCATTGTTGGATAAGTTGACTGATCAAGGCGAGATAGTTGGCTTGTCTTTTCCTAGTGGTACTCAACTTGTGGATCAATCTTTGGCAAATGATTTTTTTATGTTCCTGAAGGCTGATCGCACTAATGTTAATCGGGTAATGGTGGCGTGGAATCTTTTTGCTTTGGCATCAGGTCTTCATATTAATACTCAGAAATCTACACTTCTCTCCTATACGGAGACTCATCTGCATGCCTTGGGCTGGCATGGAATTGTGATCTCAAAGGGAAATATAACTAGATACTTGGGATATCCTATTGCTATGGCGGTAGCACCCCGAGCCTTACTGGATTGGATGGCCTCCCGGCCTCCCGAATTCACGAGAGGTTCATGTACTAGAAATCTCAAGGCTGGCCTTTGCGTGTCAAACTGAAAGTTGCTCAATGTATTGTGATCAATATGATATCGTTCTTTTTGCCACTGCTTCCCTGGACTAAGAAGTCCCTTTTGGAACTAGTTCAGCCTATCAGGTTTATGTTGAGAAAAAAGAAAGGGAATTGTTTGGGTCAGGTCTAGATTTCGTCGTAGCATGTGACTACGCCTAAACGGATGGGGGAAGCAGCTTTGTTGGACGTTAATTTGCATATGAAAGCCTTGAGGTTGGCCCTTTTGCAGGTGTTATGTGTATAGAGTCATCCTTGGTCAGACATTGCAAAATTTTTCATTGAAAAGACTAGCATCTCTCATGGCAACACAGTTATTCGTGCTTCCTCGTGGTATGTGCTTAATTCCTCGAGGCCTATTAAGATCACCCAGTGTTTTCTCCTTTCTCATTTGATTGCATCCTGGCAGGAGATCTTACATTTTTCAGTTTGCGCCCCCCTGAAATTCGCAAGGAGGCGAATTCGCTGCAAGGAGAAGTCTTGGCCTCCTCCAAGCTATTGGATTGGCCGGACAAAGATTTGCACAGACTCAAGTTTAATCGGATGGCTCGTTTGGGGTTGCAGACTGTTTTTTACAGTGTTATTCGTGGGTAGTCCCCTCTTTAATTTTTTAGGCGTATTCATCAACACTTTCGGATAACCCGTGGATATTGTGACATCTGGTCATCCATACAGGTCAAACTTCAAAGGTTCTCTCCTTTGCCAGTGCTACAGCCATTGTATCCATGGCGTGACTGGAAGTTTGTGATCCCGGACAATTTGGAGAAGAGGTCTGCTAATCAAATATACCATCAGATGGTGGAGGCCAAGAGATGGGTCACTACAAATTTGAATAAATTATGGCATATTAGGGATGGCAAAAAGAAGTGGCAAGAACGATTCCTTCAGCTTTGGAAATCTAAGGTTCCCTATGGAGACTGTTGATTGGTGGTCTTCCAACTGGAGAGGTGTTGCATGCTCGAAATATCTCTGCTGGTCATTGTGTATTCTGCACTACATGTTATGAAACATTGCTTCATCTTTTTGCCTCTTGTCCAATCGCACGACAGATCTGGTGTTTTATTTCTCAAGTGTGGCTCTCGATGACTCAGCTCTGGATAACAGCCCGTTGATGGATTATGGGAAAGCTGCCCTTCGTGCCTTCTTTGCATTCTAATTATTCCTGCCTTTTCCAATTCCATAGATAGACTGCCTTGTGGCATATTTGGCGTACTCAGAATGCCTTTATTTTTTATTCGGTCTCGGGCATCCATGGTCATGTGGCCCGTGTTCGAGGTTTAGTATTATGGCAGATTTCTTCTATGATATCAACCAACCCGGTTCTTCCTGACATTACTACCCCCTAGCTAGCTATTGTTCACTACTCCAGCTATGTTTGAATTAAAGTCCTTATAGTCTTTCGTCACTTTCTCTGATGACCTAATGGTTTGATGTAATAGAATGTAAGAGATTTAGTGAGAATGCTGACCTGATGGTCTAATGTATATCTACTTAATTCAATTATCTTCACGAAAAGAAGAGAGATCTTATGCAAGAGAGATCAACTTGATGCATGTTCCCACAAGAAAATGTTGTAGACATTTTGACAAAGGCTTTACAACGTGAGAAGTTTGAGGCTTTCAAGTCCTTGACGTTATGATCCTTCGGTGATTGATGATCCTCATACTTCATCACATTGGCACTACAATAAGAGTGTTAGGATTTGCGAATTTTGGGTAGTGCCCAATGTAATTTGTGTGGTGTGGACACTTATTAAAGTGTCCAAATGTGGTGTGTCTTAGGACTTTAAATGTGGCTACTAGGTTCTAGAGTTAATCAAACTCTAGTTACGGTGTGAGAGGTGTCAAGAAAAGTGGCGGGACAGTATGCACTCATACCATATCACAGAGAGAGTAGTGATTGCAAGGAGAAACACTAAGTGTACAACAAACACTAAGAGAAGAAAACTCAGAAACTCAAAAGAAGAAGAGTTAAGAAGATGATGAGTGATGAATCACTGAATCATGTTGAATAAATCAAGCTAGTACAATGGAGCCAAAGCTCGAAGATGACTGCACTATCCTGGCTGATTGGCAATAGTATCTAAAGGAAACCTACACTATAGAGGGAGAAAAACACAGTCCTCCAAGTAGTAGGGTGTAGAAGATAAGGCTAAATTATGAAAATCAGCAAGGCAGCCTACAAGATGCACAAACGCAGACCCAAAAAGCCCAAAAACTGCAAAACACAAATTGTAGGTACCTTTTGAAGCCGATGTGAAAGCCAGGAAGGGTCTAGACTGCCAAACGCCACCTGTAGGGCTGACACCAAATGCACAATACTATTGCCAAGTGTAGCAAATGATCCCAAACTGTAAAAGCCAACAAACAAACTAAGATCAACTAGACAAGCAACAGAAAGAAGATTTCTTTGCAAATCTGGAACATGAAGAACTCCTCTTAATATTCTAAGCCTACAAAGAGGAGATTTCTACTTTCTAGGCTTCCAAAAAATTAATCTGTGACTCCATTTGCTTGAAAAGATGGAAACGATTTTCCTTAGCTGAGGCAAGCTCGATGTTAGCCTTATGTAGCTCCTCTTTTGAGTATTACATCTCCTCATGGAAAGAATAATACAAATTTTAAACACAACCTGTAACTAATATCTCTAAAGGACTTTGAAACGCTAGGTGTGGAGAGTTGTCGCTACCAAACGGGATGAGTCACCAAGTAGCTTATGGTGGTGGGCAATTGGACGAAGGAGACTGCAGCCAAAACACAACCTGCATGGAGAACAGGGCGTCTGACAGTAAGGGAGCAAGAGCCACGAATTGCAATGTCCTCCTCACGGGGCGTGAGCAGCAATGGAGAGGCTAGAGATGAGAAGAATGTAGGAGAGAATGACTGAGAGTGTCAGGATGAATGAATGTGAGAGATGCCAAATGGGGGGAGTTAGTGCCATATTTATATGCACAATCTATCTCAAGTGGCGCCCCAATAAGTGGGCACCCATCCCATTTTGGAGCTGTCAGTGCGAAACCAATAGTAATGAATGGGATGACTAGGTTTCTCAACATTGGTTAGGTCAACCTTAGACCTTAGTTGTACTTCGTACTTTCATTATGTTGTTTTTTTTTCGTAAAAGGTAATTGTATTAATTACGAAAAAATACAAGATTACTTAATTACAAGATACATGACGACAATCTAAGCCATCATGAAAAGAGGTTCTAAGTACTACAAGTTACAATGTCATGGCAAGGACGCGGAGGAAATTGCCATATGCCAGGGACGTAAGTCCTCCCTAGAGAGCAAATCAGAATGGTGGAGAAGAGCTAACTGCCAATATAAGAGGCCCTTAAGCCTCGCAATATGCCGCTAAACATTATAGGCGGAGTCAAAAAGAAAAGCATTCCGAATGGTCCAGTTATGCCAACAGCCCCAATATCGAAGAAAGTGATACATGAGCTTCATATGTGGCTGTGCCGGAGTGGGGTATTTGGGCTGGCCAAAAACCCAATCAAAGGGGCGCAGGGTGAAACCAACCACCCCTTGCCAAACAGCCGACAAAAATAACCAGACTTTCTTAGCGATGGGGCAAGAAATAAATCGGTGGCGGGCGGATTCCACAGTAGTGGTGCAAAAGAAACAGGTGCCATTGGAGATTCGTCGCTTGGAAAGAGCTGAAGCAAGCGGAAGACCACCAATCATCACTCTCCAAAGAAAGACTTTATATTTAAAGGGTGTCTTGTTCAACCAGCCCTCCATCACAGTTGCCCTTCACCATGACCGGGATTTACGCAATCCCCATAAAGCATTCGCTTTAGTAACTAGCCATTGATGATCTTTAATCAGAAGATGATACACTTGGTTAGCAGAAGCTTTGCTTAAATTCAGCCGGCCTTGTAGGTCCCAATCCTGCCAAGGATGATCCGAAGCAAGGGCAGGAAAGGGTTGTCTGCTTTGGAGCACCCTCAAAAGCTGTTCCCATAAAGGCCTATATCCACGAGGGATCCTGAAAAGCCTCCTAGCTGTACGAAACGATATAAGCACATTGCGACTGGCAAGGGTGGCATCCGCAACCGAAGACAAGCCCAAACGTGCCATCCGGTTGAATTGTGGTCTAAGCTCATGTTTACCTTCCCACGAAAGTAAACGCGAGACTGCCAGTAATTCCAATTGAAAAGAGTTAGTAGCTAAGCGATCCTCCGTTGGATGCCACTGAGCCTTCTGAAGGACGTGTTTCCAGGAACATACCAAATGAGTAAGCAGCGATGAAGAAGAACTGGAGAACCGCGAATCAGCATTAAGAACATGCCAACAAGAACTCCGGATTTGGGTATTGCCATGCAGAAGCCCATGGTCCTCAAGGAAATAACGGGCTATATCGACCCACGGATGATGATCCGAGCACATGGTGCGGAAAAGAGACCAACGGAGTGCCTGCATGTGAGTTTGGGCATCTAAAATAGCTCCGCCACCCATGCGTTTGGGGGTGCACGCATGCGACCACGAGATCCAGGAAATACCTGCATGCAATGAGTCCTTCTTCCATAGCATGAAGCGAATAGACTGAGTAAGAGCATTCAGAGTCGTAGTAGTCCAAGGAAACAATGGCAAGAAATATGTGAGCATTGGCAACATAATTGTCTGGGCTACTTTGAGGCGAACATGGAAGGGCCAGGCCTGAGACTTCCAATACATAAACTTAGCCACCATTTTCTGAGAAATCCACTGCAGAAGCTGCTTTGGGGGAACATCAACACCCAAAGGATACCCAAGATGCCTGACAATGGAGCCACGAGGAACAACCAAACCCTGCCAGTCCAAGGACTGCAAATCCGACTCCGTGCAGCTTAGAATGGCTGATTTGAGCGCATTGATACAAAGGCCGGACGCCTGACCAAAGAGACCCCAAACATCCAATGCTTTTCGAAGGTTATCCTTGTCCGCACGCAAAATCATAAAGGTATCATCCGCCAGGGATTGGCTAATGAAGTGTTGTCCTGTAGAAAGCGACAGTCCGGCCAACTGAGAAGAGGCTGCCATATGAGATAACATGGAAAGAACTGGATGTGTCGCAAGGGCAAAGAATAGAGGGCTCAAAGGGCACCCCTGTCTGACAGAAGGGGCAAGGACAAATGGCTCAGTAACACCTCCGTTCAGCATGACTCGCGAAGACGCCGCAGCGCTAATGGTGTAGATTAGACGAGACATCCGAGCACCAAAGCCCATAGCAGACATAAGTTCAGCAACGAAAGACCAGTCCAGATAGTCAAAAGCCTTTTCCAGGTCCAGTTGAATCAGTACTACCTCCTGATTAGAATGCCTTGCATAATCAATTGCCAGTTGAGCATTCAATACATTGTGCAGAATATTTTGGCCCTTAATGAAACCATACTGGAGAGGGTGCACAAGGGCAGGGAGATGCTTATGGAGCCGATTCGCCATTACTTTGGAAAAGATTTTGTACATTGAACCCATCAAAGAAATTGGGCGCCACTGTGTCAACTTAGATGGCGAAGAAACTTTTGGAAGCAGTTTAATAAGTCCATCTTTCCATGAGGAAGGCATGATCCCCGTTTCCCACACCTGCTGAAACAAAGCCTGCAATGGTTTCGCCAGTTGGGTAGCAAAAGCTTCAAAGAACTCATTGGTGAGACCAACCCAACCCGGACTTTTATCCTTGGGCAAGTGTAACAAGACGTCCATAACCTCTGCCTCACAAATATCTGACTCCATAGTAGCTTGCATGTCCTGCGGAAGCTGATTGCGGACCAGGTCATAAAAAACCGAACGGGCCTGAGTAATTTGGGCTGAAGGTGGAGAAGTGGAACCGAGAAGGTCGCGGAAATAATTCCTGCACATATGCACAATAGTCTGTGGATCCAGGATAAGGTGGCCTTCTGCATCCTCGAGTCTGGTCATATTCTCTCGAGCAGGAGAGGCGTGGAGAGCTCGAAAGAACTTATGGGTCTGACATGCACTATCTTGCAAAGTCTCTGTCAGATGTTGCAATTTGGCCTACTGATATGATTTCAACTGGAATTCTTTAATAAGATCAGCCACCCGCATGGCCAGTGCGAGCAGAAATGCATCATCCGGAGTGTCCACCAGCAGAGAACGAACCAAAACCAGCAGGTCCTCCGCTGCCTGTCGACGCCGCCGACAAAGAGAGGCATGATAGATCCCATACTGCTGAGCAACCCGCTGCACATTAGAGAGCAATCTTTCAAATGACGCAGTGCCCTGAGAGAAAAAGTCCAAGAAGAATCTGTCAATCAATTGTTGCATATAGCCTTGAAAGATTGCATGCTTCAAGTAGGACGAGTTGAAACGCAAAGGGAGTCTCTCCAGAAATTGCTTGAAAGGTGCAATGGGTTGTGCAAGCAACTCGAGCTGCAGAGGAAAATGGTCCGACAAGGCATATTGCTGCAACACTTTTATTTCGAGCATCTCAGGAAGAAAATCATCATTTTGCATGATATATATATGGTCCAACCGCGACCATGTTGTTGCATACTGGCGGGCAGAATGGAAAGTAAACCCTGTAGAAGACGGGTGTAGCCAGGACCAGAGATCTTGCTTAAGAACAGCAAGAGCCAACTCATGCCACATACGACTTTCCGGCGCATCCATTACCGAGTGCTCCGATGTGGACTGGGAAGAATCAACACACATATTGAAATCCCCCATGAAGAAGCCCCATCTGCCAAGTGACAAGGAGGTCTGCAAAGTCTGCCAAAGCTCCCGGCGAGATAACGAATCATTCGGAGCATAGAGGCCAAGTAACCATAAGATTTCCCCTTCGAATAAAATTTCAATCACCAAAAAGCGGCCATGAACATCATTTTTAATAAGAACAGGCTGATATTTGTCATGTACAATCATGAGCACACCCGAATAATGCATGGCCTGTGTTCCTGCATAGAACAAACGAAAGCCATGGCAATCCACAACTTTTCCGGCTTCACCGTGACTCTTGTGCTCAACAGCGCACAGGACATCCCACTGATTCTCATACAATGCAGTCCACATGGCATGTTGCTTGTGTCGAGAACAAATTCCTCGCACATTCCACGTGGCTATTTTCATGTGTATTCAAAACAACATCAGGTACGAGGCACAGCTTGCCTCGATTTGACTTTGTCGGCGAGAATGTCCAGGACTCCCTCGTCCAAGAAATCCGCCAACACCGCAAAAGAGTTTCGAGGACCAGATTTGGAAGTAGACGGCATATCTGCTGGCTTGGGGTTGGAACGGGGATAACGACGGTCCCACGGGGTAATGACGTTGCCTCTGGTATCAAAAGCCAGCTTAGCAGGTGGACCCTTTGGACTATCCGAATACATTTTCCTGGCGGGCTGAGGACGGGGGGCAGAGGAAACCATAGCAGGAGCAGAGCGCTCGGAAGACAACATTTCCTTCCTGCGCATATATGTACGCATGGAATCTTGTGAGGTAGTAGGCACAGTATTCTCCATGCCAGCAACAACCCTGTTGCCTTTTTTTGCACGTACTTCAACCCAATCAGTGGCATGGGAATCCAGACCCGAAACCTGTTGTTTACCTTTGGCCAGAACTTGGGGCGGGTGGATAGTATCCAGCGACGGAGCATCACACACCATATCTTCCATGGGCGGCGCAACATGGCCAACATCTGAAGTGTGTTGCTGCTCTGGGCATTCGGCCATAAAATGCCCCAACTGTCCACAGGAAAAGCAATGTCCTGCAAAATTGCCCCATTTCAAACGAAAGTGTAATGGATGCATGCCAGAGCAATTGAGACGTAACCAAGCAGGCCTTTTCCTTGCAGTGTCCCATAACATACACAAGCGGTTGCGATTCACAGCCCTGAGACTAGGAGGGACCAGAACCGTGCCCACAGCGGCCATAGCATCCTTCAATAATGGCCAATAAACAACCGGACAATTTTCCACTTCTACCCACACAGGGCATTCACGTTGCAGCAAGCGCTGAAAATCTGCCATCGGGCGCCATGGAACCACATGAACCAACCGGAGATCAAAAAACAAAGGCAGTTTAGACAGGAGAGTAGCACGGTGCGTCTCAGATTTCAACAGGATCTCAAAAAAACCTCGGGACCCAACAAAAATCTCTTCAACACATTCCCCTTGTAGCAGACTCTGCAGCCATTGGTGAATACGGGAAAGCTGCGGGATTCGACCAGTGAAGAAGAGTATCACAGCGCGATCATAAAACACCGAAAAGGAGCGTAGGACAGTTTTTGGGTCCATGGTGGCTTCCAGAACATCGTCAGGTGCAGAGTCAGAAAAGACTTCCTGATTATGTTGAACATAATCACCAAGCAGAGTGTTGGCAAATTCCAGCAAATGCTCCCAGTCAACATCTTGAGAGTCCACAGAATCCGAAGCAACCTACGCATAGAAACGATCCTGATGAACACCTATCTCTTCCGAGGTATACTTGGTACGTTTACCCGCAGGCTGGATGTCAGGACCCGGGGGCATCTCTTCGGTGCACGGAACCATATCCTCAGGTTCCTCAGCATTAGAATCCGGGCCAAGTGCTGCCACCGTTTGGTCTATGAAATCCAGATCCAAACCAGCCATCTTGTATCACGATCTGATCTCGAAGGAGGACTGACCCACAGTGCAAATCGCTGTCGGCTGAGTTAGAAATCTGCACCCCTGTAAGCTGGTTTCTCACACGGCGGAGGACGACCCTCGGGACGTCACACGAACAGGTTGCAGGCGTTGACGGGCCGAGGTCGCGAAAGGCAAGTACAGACGACAGGTGGCAGGCGTGCAGGGATAGAGCTCGCAGGAGGACAAGGCCAGAGCTCGCCGAAGGCAGAAACGGCACAGGCGAACACGCAAAAGCAGGGACCCGCAATACCTGTTTCCGTCAACGCCCAGGAGAATTGGCCGGAGTGCAACGGCAGTATGGCGAAACGAGACGGGGGCCTGCGTCAAACGTGGCGCAGTCCACTGACAGCAGCGGAACAGCAACAGGGGCGGCAGTTCGCACAGGCACAGGCGGGCGAGCACGGACACAGGCGGCAGTTCGCACGGGCACAGGCGGGCGAGCACGGCGACGGACGAGCACAGGCGGACGAGCACGGGCGACGGCGACTGTCGCGGCACAGACAGGCGACTGAGGCGGCGGACAGGCGATGGCGTGTCAGGCGACAGACGCGATGGCGTGTCAGGCGACGGCGGCTACAGACGCGACGACGGCGTGTCAGGGTTTCGGTCCCGCTCCCGCCATCGCACGCTCTTCTCTCTCTCTCTCTTTTTTTTCGTAAATTCTCTCTCTCTCTCTCTCTCTCTCTCTCTCTCTCTCTCCCTCTCTCTCTCTCTCTTTCGTAAATCTCTCTCTCTCTCTCTCTCTCTCTCTCTCTCTCTCTCTCTCTCTCTCTCAGTCACGGGACACGAGGGCGCCGCAAGAAGGGAGGATGCATGTCAGGTCACAGTGCAGGTCAACAGCTGTTCACAGTGCAGGTCGGCGGCTGTTCGCAGGTAGGCAGGGACAGGGCTCAAGCAGGGCAGAACGGACCCTGCGCAGCTCAGGCAGTGCGCGAGGCAGATTCCCACGTCTGCTGGTCAAAGGGAAGCACGACCCCAGGTAGGGAAACGCGTCCACAGGTCCGCCATCACACACACACTCTCTCTCTCTCTCTCTCTCTCTCTCTCTCTCTCTCTTTTTTTTTTTCCGTAAATCTCTCTCTCTCTCTCTCTCTCTCTCTCTCATTATGTTGTTCACTCTTGAGCTAATACATTCTCTTCAGCTCACACTATCTACTGTTTACCGTCTCTCGTTTCTCTCTCCTCCATAGCCAGCTATTTCTCACAAATTAGCCATGTCAGATTTTTATGTTGTTCACTCTTGAGCTAATACATTCTCTTCAGCTCACACTATCTACTGTTTACCGTCTCTCGTTTCTCTCTCCTCCATAGCCAGCTATTTCTCACAAATTAGCCATGTCAGATTTTTCACAAACTCTATGGACTTAGGGGAACTATCATCTCTTCAGCTCACACTATCTACTGTTTACCGTCTCTCGTTTCTCTCTCCTCCATAGCCAGCTATTTCTCACAAATTAGCCATGTCAGATTTTTCACAAACTCTATGGACTTAGGGGAACTATCAAAGATGGGAGCTCATACCTAGCACTATTGTTTCCTATCTATCAACCGCCAAATATAGCCATGCTATAGATTTATCAGACATATCCACTGCACAAACTCTCTCTAGGCACTAGACATGGGAGAGGATGCGGGGCAGTTCGGATACAGGGCATTTCTTAGGATTTTGGCACTTTCTTGCATTGTCACATACACATGCTTTGGCCCTATAGACCTCCCGACTGTTTATTTCCCTTCATTATATATTTCTTGGTTTGAAAGTCCTTTGCATGGCTGTTTTATTCTTTGCCTTGGATACTTTGTCCCAAGGGGATTTTATCAATATAATCCTTCTTTTCTCTTTCAAAAAAAAAAAAAAAATCTTTAAAGGATCTTGCAAAAGTAATATCAGTCATGGAGATCTAGATGACATCAATGGCAACTCATGAGGTGTTTTTGAGCCTACAAACATTGACGATGATAATAAGACCTCAAGATTTATATGCATGCTATGGTACAAACCATGATGCAACAAATTCCAGCCATGTCAACATATAGTGCCATGATAGATAAGTATAAAAATGCTCTATGAAACAAGTTGATAGTATGTTACTATGTGGAAGCACAAATATTGGATCTCATCTACTGCTACTATTACCAATATCCATGGCACACATATAGTTACACTTCTCTTGACCTTGAATAAAGCCCAAGACAATGTTGATTAAATGCGATGTCAGCTCTCTATAAGCCAACCAATAGCAAGGTCATTATTTCTGGGAGGCAAGGAGAGGCATTATGACTGGAGAGATCAATTAAATAAGGTCTCCCTTGCCTTGGACCTGATCTTCTCACACATGATGCCATTATACTTGCTCCACTCGCCAACCACAAGCTTGAGGCCTGAGACTCCCAGTGAAGAGTGCAACAGAGCTTCTAGATCAGAGCATGCAAATGACACATCTTTGAATGCGAAGGATGACAATATGATTTTGAGAGCCTTCAACTTGTCCTGAGACTCCCAGTGAAGAGTGCAACAGAGCTTCTAGATCAGAGCATGCAAAGGACACATCTTTGAATGCGAAGGATGACAATATGATTTTGAGAGCCTTCAACTTGAATGCGAAGGATGACAATATGATTTTGAGAGTCTTCAACTTGTCCTTGAGGTTTTTTGCAGTCACAAGATCAACTAACACAAGTCAGTTTGCCTTCTCAGAATCCCAGACTTTGGCATGGATTGGGGAGTTAACCTGAATTTCAGATGGGGTGAGCAAAGGGTAATGGGCCTTGACATTCAACAGGATATGTGACTTTCCACATACAATGCTAGAGTATCATGCCTCCTATTGGGAAAAGATCATTGGTGGTCAATTGGGTCTTGTTACCCACACCTTGGCACATTGCTTTCTGTTGATATTCTTGGCCTCTTGCACAACATAATTGTCTTGCCTTATTTCAAACATCTAATGGTCTAGTTCAGTGGATAAACAGACTCTTGAGCCAATTTGGAATATGTTAAGGGGAGGCTTAGTCATCATTGAACTATGGTATCAAAGGTTTGGCCATTCTAGGCACGCTAGAAGTCAAAGGTCTCACCCCATGTGCACAAACGTGGAAGCTTTTACAAGTAGGACGGTTTTCAAGAGTGTCAAACCTGTCTTGACGAGCAAATAGGCCTTTCTTGCATTAGATTTCAATATGGATCCTGCAACTCTAGTCCCGATTCAACACTTATCCACAGCCTAGCAGCGTCTCAACAAAGTACTAGTGCAAGACTCCATGACATGTCAGTGGGAGATTAATAAGCAACCAATCATCTAGAATAGGAATTGCCTAGCCAACAGTTTCTAGAATCCTCACAGGGATTTACAAGCTGGTGCCATATCTAGTAGTTGCCAACTAATCTTCAATGAAGAACATTCTCCATTGTACACCACCCTAGCCAAGCACTAAGACTTAGACAAGGAACACATGAGATACCATACCTTGTAATTCCCAGTAGAAGATGCCATTGCCCTGCTGATCTATACTTCTTTGCCTTGGCTTTCTCCCCTATTCCACTTAGACATCCCTAAGAAGCTTTGGGTGCATTTGATATAACTCTACATCTAGTGTGAGAGCTCACTTTTTGCTCTAGCTCTAGGGTCAAGCCCATGTATAATGAGCCACATTCTTTTTTAACACCACAATGAAAAAGGAATGCCCATATGATTCTACATCTATGTATGTGTCCAAGAGTTGGACTTGCAAAAACGACTCCCCTGGGTCCATTATCACAACGTAGCTAGTTGTTCAAGGATGAACAAGGTCAAGGATGAAGATTAAGACTGATTTGGAGGAGAAGAGCTGATTTGGGGGCCAAACAGATAGGGGAAGAAATAATTTTCTCAGGAATGTGAGGCAAGTGCTAAGAGATAATTGGAACATCCGAACAAGGGTGGATCGCACACTCTGCTTTGATACCATGATAAAATATCGAAGCAATCAAACAAAAGAGTGAACCATGTCCCTATCTAGATAGAGATAGGCCAAGACTTTCGAAGTCCCAGGAGGACTAAAATGCAATGTAATTTGAGGAGTTAGAAACAATGAAGCTGAATTTAGAATGAGTTAATTTGATTTCATTTACCACTAGCTTCGTGAAACTTGACACAAGCATACCTCAAGACTCTCCAGTTGCAATATCTTTTCCACAGTGGCAATGACACCATGCTCCTTTTCTGAACACCAAATAGATGCAGGACAAAGCAAGTCTGCATTATCATGGCATAAAACCAAGCATACAACCTGACAATAAAGTAGGTTTGAGCACATATAACCATATCTAAACTGTGAAGGAAAAAATATCAAGAACAAGAGTGATACCTCACTTTTGGCAATTACATCTGCTTTATGGGTGTGTTTGATGGGTCCAATAGAAGCTGATCATGGGTAAAGTGTTACTACAAACCTCAAACAACTAGACAAATAATCAAGTATAAAGAAAATCTCTCTTTGTCCCTTAAAATAGAAGTCATTATGTCTTTCAGAGGTTAAATAAATCTTTCCATAATCTTTTTTTATCATTTAAGAGGAGAGAAATATTTCAATAAAGACCTCAGAAAAACCTCTCAATGTAAAATACAAAATTGGCCCTATATAGACCTCCAATGATACATCTTCACAGCTAAAATTTTATGCTACTGGAAAATGAAAATACAAACCATGTCCAAAATAGTCCCCTGATTTTAAAGAAGGCACCTTATCTGCAGATGGGCTGACTTCAGCCTGCATAGACAAAAGCTATTCAAGAGAATGACCAGAACAAGTGTGCTGTTCGCTACGCTCACATGTCATAAACTATGCTCTAATCAACAAGTCTAGATGATTAGACGTCCAAATAAACATTTTCAAAGCGGCTAAACAAGCAAGAATGTGAATAAGAAAAAGCTTGCTTGGTCAGTGAAGAAAACTACTTACTTAGCAGTTAGGAAATGAACCTCATAGGCCTTAGAGGTTACCTTAAGGTTGTGTAACTGTGGCATAAAGAGACTTTAAAACTATTAATGTATCTTTTATTTTATATTGCATTCTTAACCCCTTTGTTGATGCAGAATAATTGCCTTAAATGATCTGGTGGATGGCCTCGTGTCTGTGGAAGAGCGAACTCTAAACCCTGAAGAGATGGTAGAAAAATGGATTTAAGTCCAAGCCTTACGTAGTAATAGATTGTGTCTAAGCCATAAGCAGTGGTGGACTGATAATTTAGCATTGAAACATGGAAGGTCACCTTAACCTAGAAAGGTGGAAGAACAGTATGGATGGAAGATGAACACTATACAGAGTGATGTGTGGAAGATGAACAGTATGCAGACTGATGCATGGATGATAACTTTAGCACTCACGAAGTGTTGTTTTTGGACTTGACTTGGTCATTTAACAATTCATGATTAAGCATTGGGTGAGTTGCATGGACTGTATCTTTGATTCAGTGTTCTTTCTGTACTTGGTTAGGTCATTTAGTGGTTATGATTAAGCATTAGATGAGTAGCACATCATTGCTTGCTAATTTCAACCTTCATTAATCATATGATTATTCAGTTTTGTAAATCAGGGATCCTTCAGCAAATATAGAAATGAAGACAAGTGTACGCGAGGATCAAGACAGAGTATGGCTGAGGTATGCGCAGTGAGAGAGAGAGTGAGTGCAGAATAGAGAGTGAGTGCACAACACTCAATGTGTAGGTACAATGATGAAGTGTACCACTCTAGGTTTTTAATAATATATATATAAAGTATAAGTATAAGGGTGCATGCACACCCGAACACCGTAAAAGGCACGATGAGCCTTTATTCCCAACAACCTCCCACCTAAAGGCAACATGCTTAAAGGTAGAGGAAAGAATCAGCTAAGCCTATGTATGTACAAAGCTGAAATACACATATACTATCCAACCCCCATCATCTAGTAGCAATGAGCAAACCGCTCTGCTGGAAGACGTTTCATGAGAAGGTTTGCAGGGTTATCATCTGTCTGTACCTTGACAAGCTCAATGCTCTTGCTGTCAAGTACATCCCTGATAAAATGATACTGCACCTGTATGTGCTTTGTCTTTGCATGAAAGATAGGATTTCGTGCTAGCATGATAGCACTCTGACTATCACAGTGGAGGATAGAAACCTCTGTAATGGCAAGCCCTCTCACTAGACATGAAAGCCATAAAGCGCCCTTCCATGCCTCAATGGCAGCCACATACTCTGCCTATGTAGTAGACAATGCAACACACTTTTCCAGCCTAGATATCCAAGACACTGCTCCCCCTATGAATGTGAACACATATTCCTCATGATTTCTCTTGAGTTCTAGAATTTCATAGCTTTCCTAGTAGTTTCTAGCCTATAAGATGTTCTAATAATTTACCAAGTGAGTACTCTAAGATCACAGTATTTTTTAAGAGACTTTATCTTATTTCTATTGAATTCGGATAGAATTTTTTTTGAAAAAAACATGTGGTATCGCAATTGGTAAAGGGTTATTATCCACGCCCGTGACTCCATTAATGACTCCCATGCTCATAACTCCAATTGTTGCTTCCACGTTAGTAGGGTCATTCACGATTTATGCTTTTGAATTCTTTTTCTTTGAGGCCATGACAAACCAATATACTCTACATCCGTGAAGCCAACAAACAGATGACTTCTGCTTTCCAAAACAGATACACAAATGCTTTGTGCCCTTAAGGTATCTCATAATACCCCTTACTGCTTCCCCATGCTTTTTGCCAAGGTATGCTATGTACCTACTAACCACTCCCACCACAAATGAAATGTCAAGACATGTAGCAACCATAGCATACATCAAGCTACCAACAGCTGAAGCATAAAGAATCTTGGCCATCTCAGCCTTTCCATAATCAAATGTAGAGTTGTTATCTACACTAAGTTTCACATATGGAGGTACGGTACACCAATGGCTTTTCCCCCTTCCATTTGAAACGTTCCAAAACCTTAGTAATATACTCCTGCTATGACAAATAGAGAAGACCCTTCGATCTATCCCTCAGTATACCCATGCCAAGAATATGATTGGCCTCACCAAGATCCTTCATATCAAAGCTACCATGTAAGCTTTGCTTCAAGGAGTCCAAGGCATGAACATCCCTACTTGCGATCAGTGTGTCATCCACATACAAAAACCAAGAGAATAAGGCTGTCATCTACTGCCTTCTTGGTGTATAAGCAATGATAAACTTGAGATCTATGGAATCCCTCAGATTGCATAAATGTATCAAATTTATGATACCATTCTTGTGGTGCTTGTTTCAGCCCATACAAACTCTTGTTGAGTTTACATACCATGTGCGGTTTCCCCTTTATAACAAAACCCTCAGACTGATGCATATAGAGTTCCTCATACAAATCACCATGTAAGAATTTTGTCTTTACATCCATCTGTATGAGTTCTATATCTTCAGATACAACCAAGTCCAAAATGGTTTGCAAAGTAGTCATTTTGACTACAAGAGAAAAAATTTCATCAAAATCAATTTCATGTTCTTGCTTGTACCCTTTAACAACGAGTTGTGCCTTGTGCTTTGGCAAAGAACCAAAAGTGACTTTCATTTTGTAAACCCATTTGCATGGCAACACTTTTTGCCCTTTAGGCAAATGCACCAAATCCCAAGAGCCATTTTTCAGGAGAGATTCCATCTCTGATAGGATAGCCTTATGCCATTTCTTGCTGTCTTTCTACCCATTACTTTCTTGAAGCATAATGGCTCACCACAATCTATCAACATGATAAAATCAGCCATATAATTGACACCAGGAACAAACCTATCTGGCTGTCTTTGCACTCTGGTCGACCTATGGATCCAATGATCAAGATTTGCTGGCTGTTCAGCCTACAAATCTACATTAACAGCTTGTTGTTCTGTGGATTCAGCATGTTGTACAGCTAGTTTTGGTTGTTCCAAAGGCATCCGTTCTTGCTGAAATTGTGGTACATCATGGGCAATATCTTGCTGATCATTTTCAGCATTATTCCCTGCATTTCCAAGGACATTTATAACAGGTATTTGTTGTTGTCTAGCGAGCATTCATTGTTATCATATCGGTACATCCTCCCGGAATACAACCCTTCTAATCTCCTCTATCTTTTCGGGTTGTTTGTACCTCTTCCCGAAAGATAACATCATTGTTGCGTACTATTTCCTTTTCTTGATACCCCATTTCACCCTCGTCACCATATCCTAGGAAAATACATTTACAAGACTTTGGCTCAAGTTTGCTATGTTCTTCCTTACGAATGTGCACAAATGCCTCGTAGCCAAATACTCTCAAGTGAGTATACGAAGGTGGCTTGCCCGACCATGCTTCTTGAGGGACTCCCCTTTTTCCCAAAGACCTATTTGGTGACCGATTAGTCAAGTGTATGGCTATCATAACAACCTCTGCCCAAAATCCATGAAGTAAAGCAACACATGACTACATGGTACCGACCCTGTCTTGAATGGTCATCTTCATACGTCCTACCATACCATTTTGGGGTGGATTATGAGGGGCGGTGAGCTCCCTTTTAATCCTTGGCTATCACAAAAGTCCTCAAAGGCTTCCGCCACATATTCCCCACCATTATTAGAGCGAAGACACTTTAATGTCTTGCTAGTCTAATTTTCAGGAAGTACCAAGAATTTTTTAAATTTATCCAAGGCCTCATTTTTACGACGGATTGGATAAACCCATACTTTGCATGTGGCATCATCAACAAAGGAAATAAAATACTTCTTTCTCCTTAGAGATAACCCTGGCATCTGACATACATCTAAGTGTACCAACTCTAAGGGTGAAGACTTTAGAGAGAGATTTTTTACGTGACATTTGAGCATGCTTACCGTAAATACAATGATCGCATTGTTCAAAATCACCACACCCCAAAGACGGCAAATAACCCAAACAATAAAGCACTTTCATTCTAGTTTGACTTATGTGTCCTAACAGACTATGCTACAAAGAAACACTTGGCTGCTTAGTTATAGCAACTACATGGTCACGCACGTTAGATACGTGCAAAGGATACAAAGTATCACTTTTGGAGCCCTTGGCAACAATGCGAGAGCCCTTATAAATTTTCCATTTGCTATCCCCAAAGGTGGTGTAATAGCATTCATCATCTAGCTGCCCTGTGCTTATCAAGCTCTTCTTGAACTAAGATACATGCCTCATATTATGCAAAACAAACACGGAGCCATGCTAAAAGTCCAATCTCACACTGCCAATGCTTGCATTTTTACATGCATAGTTATCCCCCAAGTAGACAATACCACATGCACCACCATTCTAGTCAGAAAACCACTCATACTATAGTATAACATGAAAAGATGCACCTGAATCAAGTATCCAAGTGTGCATGTCATCCTCAAAATCTGCAATCAATGCATGTGCACTCAAAGAAAAAGCAAGAAGTACATCACCATCATTGTCATTCTCATGAGTGATTACATTTACCTCCTCTATCTTCACATTGCTCTTGTTTGTAGGCCAACTGTCCTTTTTATCAGCCTTGTTGTCTTCAGTGTTTTTGTTTTTACCTTTCTCTTTCTTCAATTGAAAATAGTCCCATTTGTAGAATCCTTTCTTCTCACAATGATGACACTCCACATTTTTGCCAAAGACTTGTTGTGTGCTCTATTTACAGAACTGCCCTTTTGCTGAAATCTGCCCCTAGTGTACAATGCATTAGAAGACTTGTTTCCTAAAATATTTTGCCTGTGGAGTTCTTCCATCAGCAAAGAAATCTCCACATCAGAATATAACAACTGAGCATTTGAGTTACTCAAACCTGTCCTGAAAGTATCCCAACTTTCAAACAAAGTGCATAGCAAGAAAGTAGCCTTGAACTCATCATCAATATGGAAATCCGAAGTAATCAACTGACTGAAATCTGATTTGAACTCGTTCAAATGTCTAGGCATGGCTATGCCTTACTTCATGTGAAAGTCCATCAACTTTTTCAGCCAATAAACCCTGTTGGCTGCACTTTTCTAAGCATACAATTCTTCAAGTATTTGCCACATTGCATATGCTGAATTCAGCCTCTCAATGTTAAAGAGCAAGTTGTCTGATACTAAGAGCTCAATGGTAGAGCGTGCAAGCTCATCCAAATCATCCTACTCTTCTTGTTCCATACTTGTTGGTTTTATTCCCTTCGTTTTGATGGGCTTCACCTGTTTCTTCTGCACCAAGACATTGTAGCACTCTCTTTGTCATATTGCAAAATTATGTGCACCCTCAAGCTTCTTAATGTGCAAAAGATTGCTGTTGTCATTGTTTACAGCCATGATTTGCAGCACTAATTGACTAAAAGTCAACAAATACAAGCCCAAATGTCACATAAATGACCACAGTATACTGCAAGTATCAACCAGCAGTGAAAATCAAGAAATTGCAGAAATTTCAGATCTACAAATTGATTTCCAGAATTAGAGAATGTCTGCTACTGTACTCCGCAAGCAATTCCAACCACATGTATAGTCCAATGCACCAATTACATTTAAGATGACGGATAACCCATCTTCTTCATCTCATCCAAGCCCAATGTCAAGTTCCTACAACCCCTTTGAGTCGTATGAATCAAAACCCTCTCCTATTTCTCCTTTTGGTGTACAAGAAACGGATGATTTCTGTATGTAAACTTCAATAGAGGGGCCTCTAGAAGCAAATATCCTTCAGCAAGTATATCTATATCTTTTGTTTCATTTGAGCATGTAAGCCACTCTTCTCAAATGCCTCCCATCCCACACTTCGATTTCCTCTCTTCTTCATTCCAAAACCTTGGATTATACTCCACATCCACATCCCCCACCCTAGGAGTTGGAACCTCCATTTCCGCTCATAGCACATATCACAATGCATCGTTACAAGGCATGCCACCCTTTAACACTATACCCTCAAGCCACTTTGTACCATGGGGCTTCATTACAAGTCATGTCACCCTTTAACACACTTTTCTTCACCTTTCTACAAGTGAGCACATCATTTCCCATTGGGATGGCTGTGATGGGCATCCCCCTCGCTACCCCCAATCACACTCATCCTTTGACCTCTTAGACAGGGATTTCCATCTTCTACTTATGGTGTGTCATCACACTTTCCATGGGTCACTCCTCTGCAGGCATTTCCATCCTCTACTCCATGTGTCACTATCCCTTCTACATATGCAGTCATCATGCCCATGCCTAGTCAAGCCATGCCCACATTCGGATCCATTGTGCACACTTCCCACATGTAAAACCAGCAATGGCAAGAACTCACAATATGTGAAGGCAAGCCAAACCAAGGGTGACTTCCCTTTTTCAAACAAAACCAAAGAAACAAATTCCATCTAGCAACAACTTCCTACGAAAAATAGGTTTTACACACACTACCAAAGATGAGGCTATGTGGACGAGGAGTGTTGCACCAAGGCCCAAGGTCTTCCTCCTCAGAAACCTCAGCAAACTGCTACAACTGCCTCTACTCTTGCTAGACAATCAAATGGAGCTACGCCTCTTGCTGCTGCCCCATTTGCTTCTTCAACCCTGGCAGCTACTGGACATGTGGCACACAAACAACTTTGTGAGAGTGAAGGTCAGGATCGAAGCTCAACATAGAAAACAGCAGACAGTAGAGAGTGAAGCACGACACCCAATGCAATAGACTGAAAGAGTGTAAACTCAAAGAACAAGGTACAACCCTTAAACCTTAGGGTTGTAAGGGGGTGTTCACACCCGAACACGGTAAGTGCCCGTAAGTGTGTGTCATAAGCACATACAAAATAATACCATAAGTTTGGGGGAAAAAACCTCTCCTATCGAGAGTAAAATGTGCCCCAATGTCCTACTGATCACCGACACTTCAATGTGAGCGTAGGCGTAAGTGAAATACCCAACAAACCCCCCTGGAGTCAAGAGTGATCAAGAGTACAAGGATCATCCGCCACCGAAGGAGATCAAATTTAAAGCATGGCGAAATGGTTCAAATTTCTCACGAGGAAGAGCTTTGGTGAAGATGTCTGTCACATTACTGGTGGTAGAACAATAGACAAGGCTGATATCACCTGCATGTAGCCTCTCTCTAACAAAGTGATAATGTATCTCAATGTGTTTCGTTCGTGCATGAAACACTGGGTTCCGTGCCACTGCAATGGCACTCTGACTGTCACTGAACAAAGGAGTAGGCTCCGTAACAGATACATCCAAATCAGCAAGCAAGCGTCTAATCCATACGCATTCAACTATGGTAGTGAAAGCTGCCTTGTATTCAGCTTCACATGACGATGTAGCAACAGTGGACTATTTCTTGCTAAGCCAAGATATGCAAGACGAGCCAAGAAAAGGCGGCTCCAGAAGGTCCGTCAGAAGGGCTCCATGATGTTGTGCTCCGCCCAGTGTCTGCTACGTGACGGCGCCCACTCCATCTCCTCCTGCATCAGTACATGTCTCCCTATCCTAGCAATGTACTCTAGGAACCTAGCTGGCTTCTTGGCGACCGTAGAGGCCGGCCATAGCCACTCTCCTGGATCCCACTCTAGCTCATCAAGTGGTCTGCCCTCCCAGATCCAAAGGCGCCACTCCCTGAGCTCCTTCCAAAAAACATAGGGGTCCAATCGCCATGTCTTCCCCTGAAGGCTCACCACCCGCATCCTCCTCCACAAAAGGGTAGCAAACTCCTCATCCTGCTGCCCTTTGTCAAGGGCCAGACGTCCCCCCTCCTGAACGATGAAGAAAGTCCCTTGCGGGGCACCACCCACTCTACCTGCCACCTGAAGGAGGATGCCTGCTGGCGAAAACCTAGCTGCCCATACCTCCCCGAGCTCTATCGGCTCACGTATCCGGAGAGCAAGCCACTCCAGAGGTATTGCTGTGTCTATCTCCCTTCTCCTCACCTTCACTCCTCTCTGGCAGCCTGATACTCACTGCAACATCTCCTTGTCCGCCATCTTGTACACCTCCTGCCATGTCCTGATGGTACAAGCCGGGCCGGCCTCCCACCCAGCCCACTGGATGTGGGGGCATTCACCTATCTATGGCCCTTCCCGATCTTTAACCTGGGGATTCCAGATTACCGGCTGACGGTCTATTTCCTCCTGCCAGCCTGGGGGCCTTTGGATTAGGGCCTTTCGGAGGCCCTGCCACATGCGGAGTAAGCTGCGAAGAAAAGGTGATCTGGGGGGAGTGATCTAGGCAGATGTGAAGATCCATCTCAGGGACGGCCTCCACTCCCCGCCGAGCCTCAGTCTACAGTCCTGAAGGCCCTCCTGCAATAGGACCTTCCAGGTCTGCCTACCTGGTGTGACACCGCAGACAACGAGCTTGCCCAAGAGGGCCATACTCTGATACTCTGGGTCGATGATCCCAAGCCCTCCCTCTGACCTATGTCGTATGATGGTCGCCCACGCCACCTTGGCCCTGGAATCCCTGAACCATCAGCCCCTGACCAAAGGAAGTTCCCCACTAGGCGGCGAAGCTACACTATACACGATGAGGAAAAGCACCAACACGAAGCAATGTACCAGGCCGTCTCTACGAGGACCTGGTTAACCACCAGGGCTCGTCCGGCTAGTGAGAGGCGAATCGTGCTCCAGTAGGTCAGTTTCCTCCGAATAGAATCCAGGACAAGAAGAAACTGCTTGGCAAGAGTGATGTCGAGTCCCACGTGGAATCCTAGGTACCGGACAGTCTGCCCTCTGCTTCCCCATCTAAATCCCAGGTGGACGCCCCACTCCGTGCTGGAGTTCTGTGAGGAAACCAACAGACTTTCGCCAGTTGATTTTCGCTCCCGCTGCATAGCAGAACACGTCAAGAGCCAGCCTCACTCTCTCCAGCATCAACTCATCGTCCTCTATGTAGAGGGCTGTATCATCTGCATACTCTGAGTCTAGCAACTTAGTCTCCTCTCTCACTGGAAGTCGAAGGCCGCTTAATCTACTCACACGTGACCTGAGGAAGTGAAACATTGCCTCTGCAAGAAGAGTAGAAACAGGTATGGGGCCAGGGGGCAGCCTTGTCGAACCGATCTCTCTAGCCGAAACTTCTCCCCTCACCTTCCACCTATGAGCACCCTGCTGGTGGCCGATCTGTACAGGGCAGAGACCCCACAAATCCAAGCCTAGGGGAATCCCAACCTCACCATGGTGCCCTCTAGGAAATCCCAATCCACCCTGTCATAAGCTTTCTCGAAATCCAAGAATAGTACGGCCAGTCTCTGCCCACTGTGCTGAGCCCACTCTGTCGCCTCAAAGAAGGTAAATACATTGTCAAGGATGCTCCTATCCTGGACAAAGCTTGTCTGTGTGTCATGGATGATATCTGGAAGCACGGGGCATAGTCGCCTACCAATCATCTTTGCCAGTGCCTTATAAGCCACTGGCAATAAGGTGATCGGTCTCCACTAGGAGACCCCCTTTGGGGAGAAGACTGATGAGGCCTGCGGAGACTCCCTGGCATCTGTCCTGAAGTGAAAATCTCCTGGAAGGCCCTCAGTAGGGGGTCCTTCACCACTTCCCAGTAGGTAGTGAAGAAGATCTTTGAGAGGCCATCCTCTCCCAGGCATTTCTGCCCATCCTGTGTATGGAAAGCCTCCTCTAATTCCTTCTCCGTGAAGGGGGCTAGGAGGGAGTGTCCCATCTCCTCTGTGACAAGGGACGGGATGTGATCCCATACCTATTGTCTACATCTTTGCTCTCTAGCTAAAACTGCCTCCTGCTGGAAAAGGCGCATGTAATAGTCAGTGGCTATCTCCATCACCTCGTCTGGGCTAGAACGGATCCTTCCATACTGATCCCAAAGGCTGCGTATCTGCTCTCCTGCAGTGCGGGGCTGGTGCACCTGGAAGACCTCCCTGCACATCGTGTCCCCCTTCCATGCGAAGGTTGTTGAGGTTCGGAATGAGAACTCCAAGCGCCTGTCTTCTAGGCCAACAATGGCTGCTCATGCACGCACCTCCTGTGCGTGGAGGGTGGGATCCCCTGGTGCCTCCTGCAATAATCTCTGTGTGGCTGCAAGGTCCCGCCGGAGTGCTCTCAAGAGTGCAGAAATATACACGGGGGTAGAGGAAATATCTGCGTGTGTCTCTGACTTGATGACCTCGATCTTCGTCAGCCCGAGCACAGTCTGTCTCAGCCAACAGATCTCAGGATCAGGATCAGAATAATGTGTCAACAATGTGCTAGAGGACTGCTGATATGGCACTATACTGCCTGCTGCCGACATGTCCTCTGCCGTATGCTATACACTGATGTGCCAAACCCTAACTCTGCAAAAACCCTAACAGAGCCTGTCCAAGGGATGACTCTACCTCTAACACCCCCTCTTAGATCCTGGACGAGGCATCAGGCTGAGGGATCTGGAATGCTGACGAAGTAAAGCCTGAGGAAGCGCCTTCGTGAACAAATCTACAAGATTATCCTCCGTCTTGCAATACTTCACATCAATGGTCCCATCCAGAAGCTTCTCCCGAATGCAGTGATACTAGATCTCAATGTGCTTCGTTCGGGCATGGAATACAAGATTCCGTACCAAGGCAATGCAACTCTCATTGTCGCACCGTAGAAGAGTAGGACGAGTCTGGAGGCAGCCAAGCTCCACCAACAATCTTTGAAGCCACACAACCTCACATGTGGTGGAAGACGCAGCTTGATACTCAGAGGGCTTCCGTGGGCTGCTTCTTGCCACTCCAAGAGATAACACCTGTACCCAAGGTAAAACAATAGCCTGTAGTATACCGCCGGTGGTCCACATCGCCAGCCCAATCCGAGTCACTCCAACCGGCATGAACAAGATCTAAAACATCTGTACCTGCTAGATAAGAAATCCCTAAGTCAGAAGTCCCCCTCCAATACCAAAGAATCCTTAGAGTAGCCTGCCAATGCACCTGTTTGGATTCACTCATAAACCCTACCAAAAGACCCACAGCAAAACAAAGATCAACACGAGTGTTGAGAAGCCAAATCAAAGATCCAATCAACTGACGATAGCGGGAAGCATCCATCACGGGAGAATCTGTGTGTGAAGTGGCCTTCCAGTTCGGATCCATAAAAGTAGTAATGGTCCGACAAGTCTCCATCTCAAAAGTCACCAAGAGCTCTTGTATGTACCTCTGCTGAGAGATTGAAATCCCCCTCTGAGACTGATAAATCTCGTGACCCAAGAAGAAATGAAGAAGCCCCAAATCCGTCATCTCGAACGTCTGATGTGAAACTGTCTTGGTCTCTCGGACCTTCTTTGCATGATCCCCTGTCAGAATCAAATCATCAACATACAACACAAACAAAACACGACCAACCTTGGAATTCTGCACATAAAGCTGCGGATCAGCCTTGGAGCGCCCATAATCCAACTTCGACTAAAGAAACGAGTTAATCTTCTCGTTCCATGCATGCGGAGCCTGCTTGAGACCGTACAAGGCCTTCTTCAACCTGTATACTTTCCCATCCGAGGACCCAAAGCCAAGAGGCTGCTCAACATAGATCTCCTCCTGCAAATCACCATTGAGAAAGGCTAACTTCACATCCAACTGATAGACAGGCCATCTCCTATGGCCAGCCAAGGCAAGAACAGCTCGAATAGTTGCCATACGAGCAGTGAGGGCAAAAGTATCATGGAAGTCAATGCTTGGGCGCTGAGCAAAACCTTTAGCAACAAGGCGAGCCTTGTGCTTCTCCAGAGAACCATTGTTAAGGTACTTGGTCTTGAAGACCCACTTGATGCCAATCACCTTCATGTGAGAGGGACGAGGCACAAGACACTAAGTGCCATTCCTCTCAATAGCCTCCAACTCTACTTCCATAGCCTTCCACCAATGGTCAGACTGCAAAGCCTCCTTCACTGAAGTGGGCTCACGATCCTGCATAACACGGGTCATCAAACAATAGTTAGAGCAAACAAGCTCCGTAGAATGTGCCTGATTCCTCCGTGACCTCCGCAGTCCATCCTGTGGTTCCCACTCCTCAGGGACCCCCTCGATCCCTGAATCTCGAAGTGTGTCACGGGCCCAACAAGGAGGAGGACGAACCTCTCCCTGTCGCTCTCCATCTGCTGAAGACTCGGGTACATCCACCGGCGGAAGCTCCTCGAGGGTGGCCGGTGGAAGGGAAGACTCTAAATCAGAATAAGAATCTCCATCAAGAGACTCTGGCTCCAAAGAAACTATCTCGGGAGCCCAACTCTCCCCTGGATCTCCAAGGACGGGGTGCTCCTCATCCCTCTCTGTGGCCGGAACTTCCATGAACCGCACATCTCGGCTCATGTAGACATCCCGCTTGACGAGATCAAACAGGCGATAACCTTGGGACTGGGAGCTATAGCCAACAAAAACCTATCATCGGAAAGCCGCCTCGAATTTGTCACGCTGTGTCTTCGGGATGTGCACATAGGCGTCACACCCAAAGATCCAGAAATAAGAGACATCACGCTTCGTCCCAAAGTAAGCCTGCGTGCCCCCCTTGTTACAGTAATGGTATTTTCCCTTTTTGGCTTGCGTGCCCCCCTTGTTTTTTACTTGCCTGTGATGTGCCAGAAGTCCCAAAACTCTACGGAGCATCCTTCACTTGGCTGCCTTTGCCCTTCTGTCTAGCCATAGAAGCCTGCTCAGAGGCGATAGCATCCACACCACTATTTCTTCTTGTTTGCTTCTCCTCTAGAAGCATCCACACCACTATTTCTTCTTGTTTGCTTCTCCTCTAGAAGCCAACTGACTAACTGAAGAAAAGTGATTGGTTGCACGGTAATCCTCATGGTGAGGTTTAAGGCCGTATGAAAAGCCAAGTACGAAGGAGGTAATGAGTTCAAAGTGGTAGACATCATCTGTGCATCCGAATAGTACTCATCAACATTCATGAGTTGCTCTCGCAAGTCGTGAATTTTATTCAAGTGATTCTAAATAGAATCACCTTCATCCATTTTCAATGTCTCTAACTCTTTCTTTAAGAAAGAGATGCGAGTCTCATTCTCGCTTGCAAACATCTGCTCCAAAGTTAGCCAAGCTTCTCATGAAGAAGCTGCGGAACGAATGTGGGGGATAATTGACCGCCGAACTGCCAATGCAATCAGCAACAAAGCCAGTGCATCCCATGTATCCCATGCTTTTTGAGCTACTGATCTTTGTGGAAGTGGCTGAAGTGGAGCAAGCTAAGGTGCTCGTTGTGCACGTCCTCCTGGAGGAGGAGGAGCTGGAGCCACAACTCCAAGTCGAGCTTCTTCTCCACTGACATAATCCCAAAGATTTTTTGCCACAAGTACATTCTCCATCATGAAGAACCAAAGTGAATACTTATTTCCATCCAGTCTGTCCTCTTTGGATACATAGGTGAAGACATCTCCTCCCTGGTTTGCCATGATTATCAATTACCAAGAAAAAGCAAAAGAGCAATATCGAAGCAAGACCACACTGGAAATCTGAAAATGTCCAGAAATTGTAGGAAATAACTTTCTACAATTAGTGTACAGAGATACACTTTGTCAAAACTGTCTGTAATGCATGCAGTCCAACGTGCAATTAGTGTTCAGCAACACTATACTAGCAAAATCCCCAAAATTTCCTGCCTCAAATGTGTTCAAAACAATCTTTCTCTAACTGTAGCTGCAATACATATGCCAATGTCCTCAAAAAACATAAAAGCTCCAAAATGTCTGATAAATTTGGCCAGAAATTTGCATCCAATGTGTCCCAGACACGTTTCAAAATGCTATGCCTGCTACGTAGGAACCCCCTCTTCTAGAAATTTATCTGGAATGAAAGGATTTTTTTTTTAAATTAAAATACCTGACGTAATGACGGGCTGTCGCTGATTACTGGCGCATGTCAGGTCACAGGGGTGGTCAGCGTGGTGCTAACGGGTAACAGGCAGCGCAGCACTGGCGTGGCATTTATCAGCTAATGGCTGACGTGGCGTTTGACGGGCATTAAGCAAGCGGACGTCCAGCGGGGCACGATAGGTAACGAACGGCACAAGGGTGAACTGGACGGGCAAACACGAGACGTCAGGCGGGTACAGGCAGGTACAGGCGGTGCTGCAGACGGGCTTAGCGACTGCAGGCAGGTGCTGCTGGTTACTGAAGCGGGGCAGACTGAACTAGCGTGGCAGATGGCGAACAGGCGGCTCAAGGGCTATGTTTGCCACAAACGCAAGCAGCAGAAGACTGGCGGGACACTGGTCAAGCTGCTGCAGGTCGTGCTGAAAGAGCCAAAAGTTCCCAGAGGCTGAGAAGAGCTGAGCTGAACTAAGCCTCAGCTGAACAGAGCCAATGCTCTCATACCAAATGTGAGAGAGGACAGGATCGAAGCTCAGCACAGAAACTTAGTAGATAGTACAAGAGTGAAGCACAACACCCAATGCAATAAACTGAAAGAGTGTAAACTGAAAGTACAAGGTGCAACCCTTAATCCTTGGGGTTGTAGGGGGTGTTCACACCCGAACACGGTAAGTGCCCGTAAGTGTGTGTCATAAGCACATACGAAATAATACCATAAGTATGGAGGAAAAACCCTCTCCTACCGAGAGTAAAAAGTGCCCCAATGTCCTACTGATCACCGACACTCCTATGTGAGCATAGGTGTAAGTGAGGCGTGAGTGAAGTACCCAACAGTATTTCTCTCTCTTTGGCTCTCTGTCACATAGTGGGCACAAGCATTCCTTTGTCTATATGCCCTTCCATCTGCCTATCTCAACCCTCCAGTGGTTGGATGAGGTGTGGATCTAGCTGTGCACGAGGCAGTTGTGTATCCATGTAACTAGGTCGGGTGATGAAACCATCCTCAGATACCTAAACAAAGTGGGTCTAGTAGTGTGCCATCCTCATGTTGGGGGGAAGAGGGTGGAGAAAGAGCATGTGTGTGGCTGTGTGTGTGTGTGTGTGTGTGTGTGTGCGCGCGCGCGTGCAAGTGGGTGGGCGTTTGTGTGTGTGTGTGTGTGTGTGTGTGTGTGTGTGTGTGTGTGTGTAAGAGAGAGAACAAGAAGAAGAGCGTGTGAATGAGACGAAGGAATCAAGACTGAAACTAAACGCAGTAATGAACTAAGTACAAGTAGCTACTACACAAGTGCAGAAGCATGAAGTTAATACATTGAATGATACCTTAATGAAAAGGTTTAGTTAACATGAATAAATTGAATGTGCACACAAACATACACATAAATCAATTGATTGTGTATTCATAGAACCTTAGCCAACTGATGGACTTGCCCATGTACAGCACAACTCATGTATGCAATTTCCTAGATTTTCCCAAAGAAGAGGTATTCACAAACCAAAAAGCTCTGGTATCCGTGGTCTTTTGTTGTTTTCAAGTAAAACTGTCCTAATAATCGTTGAAATCAGAGTAACATGGGACAGCCATTTTCTAGCTTCCCTTCCCATCCCTATCCCGCCATCCCTGCACAGTCCCAGTCCCATCCCATGTTAGAGTGCCTTCTCAAGGTGACAAGAGATGGCAATTCATGTTCTGATCCCCATTCATGTCCCCATCTCCAAAACTCGTACCATGTTACTATGTTTGAAATCCTGATGCACCAAGAGCTGGTAGTCTTTAACCCATTAAAACTTTTCAAAGTGTATCATCAAAAAAGAGATCAGGATCTGGCTGCCAAAAGAAGCCGTTGCAAGTGCCAATGCCTGTTCATTTGTAATTTGAGCTGTTGAGAACAAAAAGTTGTGAAGGATACAAAGTTGAAATTTGTGAGGAAGGTAAGTAATCTCAGTGCTTACCTCTCCTTTCCATATGAAGTATAGCCCTTCACCAACTTCACCCTCTTGAGCAATGAAATCACCAGGACCTGTCAATTCCATAGTCACACACAGTTGACATAAAAACCATGTAAACCAGGACTATTGATAATTGACATAATAATCACCGCCATTGAGAAGCTGAAATGGCTTGTATCAAAGACTGCACAATTTATTTATTGAGAAAACGAACTGGATCAGAATAACTTGGGCATAAAGAAGAAGAAACATTAACTCTCACATTCTTTGCCCTGAAAGACCCCAATGTGTATGATTTTGGAGCCCTGATTACCCCTCCATGGAAAATCTAAGGTAGTGATTGTGCATAAACTATCCCTCAAAGAATAAATGGATGCATTACCTCTAGTCCAAAAGTTGGGATATCATCCCCAACATATGAATGATATCTGCCCAAGCATAAATATAGTAACACCCAGTCCTGAATGCCACAAAGAGCAATCTTTGATAGTGTAGCACATCTAGAAAAGCACCACGATAGAACTGAAGATCTCAGCAAAGTAACTTATGCAGACTTGAGATCATTCTTGGAAATGTGTCAAGGAAACCAAGAGGTGAGTGGAGAATCTTGTAAATTATTGACTAGAAGCCCAACCCCGCAATGGCCTCATTGTCCATCCTAAACATCATATGTCCATTGCTTAGTGATTGTTAACTAGAAGTCCCTCCGGTTTTGAGCAATGTATTGGTCACTATGGTGGATGCAGCTCCATGCAGGAGAGAAGACCAACACACACACACACACACACACAGAGCTCAGACTCCTGCCCACCCACTGCCGCACCCAATCACTCAGACCTTTCGACGCAAAGGTAAGGGGTTTTACATGAATCCTCAATCTTCACATGCACCGCCAGTGAATGATAAAAGGACTTCCGATTCTACTTTGCGCTTTGATGCGCGGAGGAGGCTTGTGCTTCCTAGGGATGTTTTTCATTCACAGCAATAGCAGTTTCCTTCTCGTGCTTCGATTGCTAGTTTGCAGAGGGCAGACCTTGTAGATGTAATCCGAAGTGAGATGGAGAGATTCCAGGCAGCCAAAGTTATAGATGTAAAAGGAAAAGGGAAAGTGATGGTTCAGTAGTTTTTCTCATTTCTGATTTATTATGAGAACTGCTTTGTGGAATGTGAAAGGTATCTCTTCGGGCAGTAAGAAGTATCAGTTGTGGAAAGTTGTGTTTGCTGGAAATTGGGATGTATTTTGTGATGTGGAGCATAAACAACACACTTTGGTTGGATCTTCTTATGTTTATAAGGATTATGTAGTTTTTTTCAGTGGTCAAGCTCCACATAAATCTAGAGTTATGTTGGCTGTCAAATCCTCCCTGCAACACCATCATTGGTTTCTCAGGACCCTCGTGGCCAGTTTGTGATTTTGGAAATACTTTATGAGGCAAAGGTTTTGTGGTTGGTGGGTGTGTATGCTCCTTCTACTCCAAGGGAACATCATCAACTTTGGGATGACCTGCACTGCCTTGCCACGGCTCGTCAAGGTTTTGTCATGGGTGACTTTAATGCATGTGTATCTAGGGATCAGGCAACTTCTCTACACTCAATCATGGATGGTCTTGAGCAACAAGCTTGGGATGCCCTTGTTGCTGTGTCTTTGAAACACGACATGTGGTCCTCGATGTATCCATCACAAACAAGATATACCTATCATTCTTTTCAGCATCCAAACAGCTGGGCCAGATTGGATAGGATTTACATTTGCCAGAGTGATTCCTTTTTTCCTACAATCATTGACACGTGGATGGAACAATAGCATGTCTTATCAAATCACTACCCTTTGGTCTTGGAAATGACCCACACACATGTTCGTGTATTTAAGGCTCTCCTCGCTCGGTTGCCTCTTTGTTTTAATCAATCCTTTCTACAGCAAAATCAATTTTTGGAATGTGTTCAGCAACTGATCGCTTCTTTTAGCTTGAAGGTCCTATCTGGAGGGAGGGACGCATGGGCTGTTTTTAGGGATAATGAGCGAGAGTTATCCCATCAGTATGATGTTCAGCATGCTTCCTCTTTACGAGCTAAATTGCAGCATGCCCAATCTTTATTGGCCCACTCCTTGTCTCTGAGTCAATCAGGAGATTCTAATGATGACTTGCTCATATGCATTGAATGGTTGAAAGGCAGGGTTCATTCTCTTCAAGAAGAGGAATATGCAAAATACAAATTGTTGGCCAAAGCTAAAGCTTTATACGATAATAACTGTCAATTCCTCTCACCATTGAGGGTATTGAAGAGCCTCCTGCCAGGTATTCGGCTCAGAATGTGCTATGTAATCAGCTGTAAACAGCGATGCAAATGATGCCTGAGGATCGAGCCGGGCAAATCTTCTAGGTCCCTCCGGAGTGGAATCCGGTGGTAGGATCCCTAAATCCCGCATGGTTTGTTGGTACCAGTGAGGTAACAAGTCTCGCGAAGGGGGCATGGGAGGTGAAGAAACTGCGAGAATGTCAGGAGCGGGAAGTAGACCAGGCTTAGTAGGCACGATCTCTGATGATGTGGAAGAAGGAAGCAGATCGGAATCCAATGCAGAAGACTGCACAATATCCCTCTGGTAGAAAAGATTCATTCAACTTTGGAAGTCTAAGGTTATGTATCACAGTCAAGTCTTCATGTGGAGACTCCTAATTGGTGGTCTTCCAGTTAGAGAGGTGTTGCGTGCTCAAAAGATCTCTGCTGGTCGTTGTGTATTCTGCACTACATGTAATGAAACATTGCTTCATCTTTTTGTCTCTTGCCCGGTTGCTCAATAGATCTGGAGTTTTATTTCCCGTGTGTGGTTTCCAGCGACTTAGCACCGGATAACAATCCGTTCATGGATTATGGGAAAGATGCCCTCTGTGTCTTCTTTGCATTCTGATTATTCCTGTCTTTTCCATTTCCTTAGATGGACTGCCCAGTGGCATATTTGATGTACTCAGAATGCCTTTATTTTTTATTCAGTCTCGAGAATCCATAGTCATGTGGCCCGTGTTTGAGGTTAAGTGCTATGGCAAATATCTTCTATGATATCAGCTGACCTGGTTCTTCCTGACATTGCTGCTCTCTGATTGGCTATTGTTTGCTCTACTCCAACTGTCCTTTCTGTGTGATTTCTGTGTTAAAGTCCAAAAAGTCTTTCGTCGGTTTCTCTAATGACCTAATGGTCTGATGTAACAGAAAGAGAGAGAGAGAGAGTAGAGAGAGAGAGAGAGAGAGAGAAAGTAGAGAGAGAGAGAGGGAGATGGCGCCCGCTCGCGACCTGCCGCCTCGTCGCCATCCGTGGCCTGGTCCCCCCCGCGTACAGACGGCATAGGCCGTCGCCTGCTCGTCATTCGTCCTGGAGGCTGGAGTCCCTGCCGTCGCCCACCCATATCGTCAGCGTTCTTTTCACGCGACCTGCTCCTCAGCGCCGTCCTGGTCCGTCACGGGTTCCCTTGCGCCATTTTCCTGACCACTTCCGCTGCCACGCCTACAGACGCCCGTCTGCTTTCGTCTACTCTGCTGTCCGCAGGTACACCTGCTCGTTCTCTTCCCTTCTGCAGAGGTGCCCGGCTGCGGTCAACCCTAAGCCCCACAGTCGTCAAACAGGCAGCGTCTCAACCAAAATGCTTGCTGATCTGTACGAAGAGCGAGAGAGAGAGAGAGAGAGAGAGCAACAGGAGAGAGAGAGAGAGAGTGAGTGAGAGAGAGAGAGAGAGAAGAGAGGGAGTCGATGGCGCCCTGTCGTGACCTGCCGCCTGCACCGTTTCGTTACCTGCGCCCTGTCGTGACCTGCTGCCTGCGCCTGCACCGTTTCGTCACCTGCGCCCTGTCGTGACCTGCCGCCTGCGCCTGCACCGTTTCGTCACTCCTGGGGTCGGGGTCCCTGCCGCCGTCGCCCTGCAGTTCTGTCAGGCCTTGTTCTTCGCGTCCTGATCCTGCGCGCCGTGTTGGATCGTCCCGGCTTCTGTTGCGCCTGTCTACTGTCCCGTCACGCTGCCACGCCTGCAGACACCCATCTTGGTTCGACGATTGTGCTGTCCGCGGGTCCGCGTGCTCGCGTTTGTTCTTCTCTGCAGAGGCGCACAGCTATTGTCAACCCTAATCTCGACAGTCGTCAGAGAAGCAACGCCTCAACCAGAGTGCCCACTGATCTGTACACAGAGAGAGAGAGAGAGAGAGAGAGAGAGACGCCTGGACAGGTGCACGCCTGTTCGCCTGTGGTCCCCTGCTTTACGTCCGCGTGTAGAGCTAAGGAAGCCGAGAGCGAGAGAGCGGATCGCCTCGACTTGCGCGCCGCCTGGAGACCCATCTGACTGCCGCCTCATGACTTCTTCAGAGAGAAGACAGCAGTATGGCTGGCCTGGATATGGATTTTCTAGACCGGACGGTGGCAGCCCTTGGCCCGGATTCTGATACAGAGGAGCCGGAGGATATGGTGCCGTACACGGAGAAGATGCCTCCGGCTTCTAAACTGCCGCCTGCGGGCAAACGCTCCAAGCATACTTCTGACGAGCCAATGGATCCTCAGGAACGTTCCTATGCGCAGATTGCCTCTGATCCTGTGGATTCGCAGGAGATTGACTGGAAGCATTTGCTGGACTTTGCCAATACTCTGCTTGGCGATTATGTCCAGCATAATAATGAAACTTTTTCTGACGCGGGAACTGATGATGTGCTGGAAGCCACGGTGGACCCGAAATCAGTCTTGCGGTCCTTCTCGGTGTTTCATGACCGTGCCGTTATACTTTTCTTCACTGGCAGGATCCCAGTGCTTTCCCATATTCGCCAGTGGATGCACCATTTATTGCAAGGGGAGTGTGTTGAGAAGATCTTCCTTGGACCTCGCGGCTTTTATGAGGTGCTGTTGAAATCGGAAACACATCGGGCTAAGTTACTGTCCAAGTTGCCATTATTCTTTGATCGCCGCTTGGTCCATGTTGTACCATGGCGCCCTATGGCCGACTTCCAGCGTCTGCTTCAACGAGAATGCCCGGTGTGGGTGGAAGTGGAAAATTGTCCGGCGGTCTATTGGCCATTGTTGAAGGATGCGATGGCAGTTGTGGGAACGGTGTTGGTTCCCCCAAGCCTCAGGGCTATGAATCGAAACCGTTTATGCATGTTATGGGACACGGCCAGGAAAAGGCCTGCGTGGCTTCGCCTCAATTGTTCTGGCATGCATCCTTTGCATTTTCGCTTGAAATGGGGCAACTTTGCAGGACACTGCTTTTCATGTGGTAAATTGGGGCATTTTATGGCCGAATGCCCTGAAAGGCAACCGTCTTCCGAGGATGCGCAGGTTGTGCTGCCTAAGGATGACATGGTGCTTGATGCCCCGACACAGGAGGCCCTTCAGCCACCTAATGTCGTGGATAAAGGCAAACAACAGGTCCTGGGTTTGGATTCACGTAGCACCGATTGGATTGAGGCACGTCAAAAAAAAGGTAAAAAGTTGGATGCAGGCCTGGCGGATCCTGGGCCTAATGCTTCACAGGATTCCATACGCACGTATATGCGCCGGAAAGAAATGTTCACTTCACAGCAGGCTGCGCGTACTATGGCCCCATCTGCCTCCCGTAATCACTCTACAAGGAAAGTCTATACAGACGGTCCCAAGGGCCCACCTGCTAAGCTGGCGTTTGATACAAAAGGTAATGTGATTACACTCTGGGATCGGCGTTATCCCCGCCCCACTCCCAAGGCAGTGGATTTTCCTTCTACCTCTAAAGCAGGTCGCCAGAATTCGTTTGCCGTATTGGCTGATTTTCTGGATGAGGGTGTCCTGGATGCTCTCGCGGAAAAGGTGAAATCGAGGCAACAGGCGCCTCGTTCCTGACTTTCCTTTTTTTGAAGATATATGAAGATAGCCACGTGGAATGTGCGAGGCATTTGCTCTCGCCATAAGCAACATACCATGTGGACTGTCTTGCATGAGAACCAGTGGGATGTATTGTGTGCAGTTGAGCACAAAAGTCACGGTGAAGCAGGAAAAGTTGTGGATTGTCATGGATTCCGTCTGTTTTATGCAGGGACACATGCCACGCACTATTCGGTCGTGCTGATGATTGTCCATGAGAAATACCAGCCTGTTCTTGTTAAAAATGATGTGTAGGGCCGCTTTCTAGTAATTGAAGTCTTATTTGAAGGAGAGATTTTATGGTTGTTGGGCCTCTATGCTCCGAATGATCCCGCATCCCGACGGGATCTTTGGTCGACTTTGCAGGGCTCCATGTCACTTGGACGAAGGGGGTTTTTGATGGGAGATTTCAATATGTGTGTTGACTCTTCTCAGTCCACTTCAGGGCATTCGGTAATGGATACGCCGAAAAGCCGGGTGTGGAATTCCTTTGCTTTGCGCGTACTTAAGCAAGATCTTTGGTCGTGGCTTCACCCTTCTTTTTCAGGGTTTACTTTTCATTCCGCCCAATATGCAACTACTTGGTCGCGGTTGGACCGAATGTATATCATGCAGGGGGATGATTTTCTTCCCGAGATGCTGGAAATGAAGGTCTTGCAGCAATATGCGTTGTCGAACCATTTCCCCCTCCAGCTTGAGATGCGGGCACAACCTATTGCACCTTTTATGCAGTTGCTGGATAGGCTCCCTTTACGTTTCAACTCCTCTTATTTGAAGCATCCAATTTTTCAGGGCTATATGCAGCAATTAATTGAGAGGTTCTTATTGGACTTCGCCTCTAAGGGCTTGGCTTCATTTGCACGACTGCTCTCTAATGTGCAGCGGGTTGCTCGGCAGTATGGGATTCATCATGCCTCTCTTTGTCGGCGACGTCGACATGCAGCAGAGGACTTACTGGCTTTGGTCCGTTCCTTGCTCGTGGATTCCCCAGATGATGATTTTCTGTTGTCACTGGAGAGGCGTTTGGCCCATCTTATTCAAGTGTTTCAGTTGAAATCTTATCAGCAGGCCAAGCTGTATAACTTGACTGACACATTGCAAGATAGCGCATGCCAGTCTCATAAGTTCTTTCGCGCCTTGCACGCTTCTCCGGCTCGCGAAAATATGACTAGACTCCAGGATTCGGAAGGTCACATGGTCACTGATCCGCAGACCATTGTCAATATGTGCAGAAATTATTTTATGGAACTTCTTGGTTCTTCTCCCTCGCCTTCTAGCCAGGTTACGCATGCCCGCTCGGTCTTCTATCATCTGGTCCGCCAGCAGGTCCCACTTGATATGCAAGCCACTTTGGAGGCGGATATTTGCGAGGAGGAGGTTATGGATGTTTTGTTGCACCTGCCTAAGGATAAAAGTCCTGGTTGGGATGGTCTCACTAATGAATTCTTTGAGAACTCGGCCACGCAGTTGGTGAAACCATTGGCGGTCGTGTTTCAGCAGGTTTGGGACACAGGGGTCATGCCTTCCTCATGGAAAGAAGGCCTTATCAAACTGATTCCAAAGGTCACTTCGCCGTCCATGCTGCAACACTGGAGACCAATTTCTTTGATGGGCTCGATGTATAAAATCTTCTCCAAAGTGCTGGCGAATCGGCTTCACAAGCACCTTCCAGCTATTGTGCATCCTCTCCAATATGGTTTCATTAAGGACCGCAACATTCTGCATAATATCTTAAATGTGCAAATGGCTATTGACTATGCGCGGCACTCCAGTCAGGAAGTGGTATTGATTCAATTGGACTTGGAAAAGGCATTTGACTATGTGGACTGGTCTTTCATTGTTGATCTCATGTCTGCTATGGGCTTTGGTACTCGGATGTCCCGATTGATCTACACCATTAGTGCTGCGGCTTCTTCAAGAGTCATGCTCAATGGTGGGGTTACAGAGCCATTTGTCCTTGCACGCTCGGTCAGACAGGGTTGCCCTTTGAGTCCTCTCTTCTTTGCCTTGGCGACTCACCCGGTCCTTTCAATGCTATCTTCAATGGCGTCTTCTGCTCAGCTGGCAGGATTGTCTCTTCCTTTGGGGCAGCACTTCATTAGCCAATCTTTGGCTGATGACACCTTTATGATTTTGCGGGCGGGCAGGGACAACATTCGAAAGGCATTAGATGTTTGGACGCTCTTTGGTCAGGCCTCTGGTCTTCGTATCAATGCCTTTAAGTCGGCCATTCTCAGTTGCACGGAGCCTGATTTACAGTCATTAGGCTGGCAGGGCCAGGTGGTTTCCTGTGGCTCCATTGTCAGGCATCTTGGATACCCATTGGGGGTGGATGTACGGCCAAAGGACCTACTGGAGTGGATTTCACAAAAACTGGCGGCGAAGTTTATGTATTGGAAGTCGCAAGCATGGCCATTCCATATCCGCCTCAAAGTGGCTCAGACAATTATGCTACCAATGCTAACGTATTTCCTGCCATTGCTGCCGTGGACGCCTACTACTTTGAAGGCTCTCACTCATCCCATTCGTTTCATGCTATGGAAGAAGGATTCACTGCAGGCAGGCATTTCGTGGATTTCATGGTCGCATACATGTACCCCGAAACGAATGGGTGGTGGAGCGATTTTGGATGCAGAAACTCATATGCTGGCTCTTCGTTGGTCTCTTTTTCGTGCCATGTGTGTGGATCATCACCCGTGGACCATCATAGCCCGTTATTTTCTTGAGGACAACGGGCTACGCCATGGTAACACACGACTTCGGGCCTCCTGGTGGCATGTCCTTAATGCTGACTCTCGATTTTCCAGTCCCTCTTCCTCTTTGTTACTGCACTTGGTCGGCTCTTGGAAAGCGGTGCTCCAAAAGGCCCGTTGGCATCCAGTGGGGGACTGCTTGCAGACTAACTCCTTTCAGCTGGAATTGTTGGCAGTATCGAGATTACTTTCATGGGAAGACAAACATCAGCTCAGACCGAGATTCAACCGCATGGCCCGTTTAGGTATGACTTCGATTGCGGATGCTACCCTTGCCACTCGCAATGTCCTCGCATCGTTTCGGACTGCTAGGAGACTTTTCAGGATCCCGCGCGGATACCGTGGTTTATGGAGAAAGCTTTTGTCAGAGCTTCAAGGTAGGCAACCCTTTCCTGCCTTGGCTGTGGATCGTCCTTGGCAAGACTGGGACCTTGCAGGCCAGTTGAGTCTGGAAAAGGCCTCTACTAATCAGGTGTATCATCTTCTCATTCAAGATCACCAATGGCTGGGTGTGAAAGCTAATACTGTTTGGGGACTGCGGAAATCGCTGTCATGATGGCAGGCAACGCTGATGGAGGGCTGACTGAATAAGGCACCTTTCAAATGCAAGGTCCTTCTTTGGCGGGTAATGATTGGTGGTCTTCCTCTTGCCTCGGCCCTTTCCAAGCGTCGAATCTCGAATGGCAATTGTTTCTTCTGCACCACTACTGCGGAATCGGCCCGACATCGTTTTCTTTCTTGCCCGCTCGCCAAGAATATCTGGTCACTCTTGTCGCAAATCTGGCGCGCAATGGTGGGGTCCTCACTAACTCCTTTCGATTGGGTTTTTGTGCGCCCAAAGTACCCCACACCGCCACAGTTACATATGAAGATCTTATTTCACTTTTTCAGATACTGGGGATGCTGGCACATATGGACCACGCGCAATGCTTTTCTCTTTGATTCGGCCTCTAATGTACCGAGACATATTGCCAGGCTTAAAGGGCTCTTGCATTGGCAGTTAGATCTCATCCGGCACTCCGACTTGCTCCCTCGGGAGGATTTGCATCCCTGGCATATGGCAATTGCCTCTGGGTCGTTGCCATGATTGGTGTAACCTTTTTAGTGCATTAGGACGGGGATTTCCCACACGTTGGCCTAGGGCCCTCATGCCTCTTGTAATCATGTAATCATGTAATCTTGTACCTTTTTTCCGTAATTAATACAATTACCTTTTACGGAAAAAAAAAAGAGAGAGAGCAACAGCTTTCAGCGAACAGTGGGAGCAAGAGCCTGAGCGAGCACGGGAAAGAGGCCTCGTGCTCCTTGCTGGCGGACGTGCTCTTTCTACCCTGCGGGTGTCTGTTGTCAAGTGCAGGGTCCATTCTGCCCAAGAGAGAGAGAGAAAGGTCTGCGTTGTTTCTGCCTCCCGTGAGCTCTTGGTTCGTCCGGCACACGTAGTGATAAACCGTGGCTAGTCTGGATATGGCTTTTATAGACCAAACGGTGGCAGCTCTTGGTCCAGATTCTGATACAGAGGAACCCGAAGATATGGTTCCTTACATAGAGGAGATGCCGCCTGGTCCTAACTTCCAGCTTGCAGGCAAACGCACCAAGCACACTTCGGATGAGACAATAGATCATCAGGATCGTTCTTACGCGCAGGTTGCCTCGGATTCTATGGACTCTCAGGATGTTGACTGGGAGCATCTGTTGGAGTTTGCCAACACCCTCCTTGACGATTATGTGCAACATAATCAGGAAGCATTTTCTGACTCTGGAACTGAAGATGTTCTGGAAGCCACTGTGGACCCGAAAACTGTCTTGTGCTCATTTTCAGTGTTTTATGAACATATTGTTATACTCTTCTTCACTGGTAGGATCCTAGTGCTTTCCCGTATTCGCCAGTGGTTGCACAGTCTGCTATAAGGGGAGTGTGTTGAAGAGATTTTTGTTGGGCCCAGAGGCTTTTATGAGGTGCTGTTGAAATCTGAGAAGCATCGTGCTGATCTCCTGTTTAAACTGCCATTGTTTTTTGATCGCCGTTTGGTCCATGTTGTGCCATGGCGCCCAATGGCAGATTTTCAGCGCCTGCTTCAACGTGAATGCTCGGTGTGGGTTGAAGTGGAAAATTGTCCGGCTGTCTATTGGCCCCTATTAAAGGATGCCATGGCCGTGGTGGGCACTGTTCTGGTCCCCCCGAGCCTCAGGGCCATGAATCGTAACCATTTATGTATGTTATGGGACACTGCTAGGAAAAGGCTTGCTTGGTTACGTCTTAATTGCTCTGGCATGCATCCTTTGCACTTTCGGTTGAAATGGGGCAACTTTGCATGGCACTGCTTTTCGTGTGGAAAATTGGGGCATTTTATGGCTGAATGCCCAGAGAAGCAACAGACTTCAAACACTGAGCATGTTGTGCTGCCCATGGATGATATGGCGCTTGATGCTCTGTTGCAGGATACAACCCAGCCACCTAAAGTTTTGGATAAAGGTAAACAACAGGTTTCGGGTTTGGATTCCCGTGGCAATGAATGGGTTGATGTACATGCAAAAAAAAGGTAAAAGGTTTGATGCTGGCATGGCGAATACTGTGCCTACTGCCTCGCAAGATTCCATGCGCACTTATATGTGCAAGAAAGAAATGTTGTCCTCAGAGCACACTGCTTCTGCTATGGCTTCCGCTGCTCCCCATCCTCAGCCTACCAGGAAAGTATATTTGGACGGTCCAAAGGGTCTACCTGCTAAGTTAGCTCTTGATACTAGGGGTAATCTGATTACCCCATGGGATCGTCGCTATCCACGTTCCATCCCCAAGACAGCAGATATACCGTCCACCTCCAAATCTGGCCATCAGAACTCTTTTGCTGTGTTGGCTGATTTTTTGGATGAGGGAGTCCTTCACATTCTAGCAGAAAAGGTTAAATCGCGGCAAGTTGTGCCTCGTACTAGATTTTCTTTTTGAATACACATGAAGATAGCCACGTGGAATGTGTGGGGTATTTGTTCTCACCATAAGCAACACGCCATGTGGACTGTATTGCATGAGAATCACTGGGATGCCCTGTGTGCTGTTGAGCACAAGAGTCACGGCGAAGCAAGAAAAGTTGTGGATTGCCATGGGTTCCGTTTGTTTTATGTAGGGACGCATGCCATGCATTATTCCGGGGTGCTTATGATTGTACATGAAAAATATCAGCCTGTTCTTATTAAAAATGATGTACATGGCCATTTTGTGGTGATTGAAATTGTATTTGAAGGAGAGATCTTATGGTTACTTGGCCTCTATGCTCCGAATGATCCTTTATCTCGCCCGGATCTTTGGAATACGTTGCGGACCTCCTTGTCACTTGGCAGAAGGGGTTTTTTGATGGGGGATTTTAATATGTCTGTTGATTCTTCACAGTCAACATCAGAGCATTCGATAATGGACGCTCCGGAAAGTCGTGTGTGGAATGTGTTGGCTCGTGACATTCTTAAGCAAGACCTTTGGTCTTGGCTACATCCTTCTTCTACAGGGTTTACTTTCCACTCTGCGCAGTATGTGACTACATGGTCGCGGTTGGACCGCATGTACATCATGCAGACGGATGATTTTCTTCCTGAGATGCTCGAAATGAAAGTGTTGCAGCAATATGCCTTGTCGGACCATTTCCCTCTACAGCTTGAGATGCTTGCACAACCCATTGTACCTTTTAAGCAATTTTTGGATAGATTCCCTTTGCGTTTCAACTCGTCTTATTTGAAGCATTCAATCTTTCAGGGCTATATGCAGCAACTGATTGATAGATTCTTATTGGACTTCTCTTCTGAGAGCAATGCTTCGTTTGAACGATTGTTCTCTAATGTGCAGCGGATTGCTCAGCAGTATGGGATCCATCATGCCTCTCTTTGTCGGTGGCGTCGACAGGCAGCGGAGGACTTATTGGCTTTGGTTCATTCTCTGCTGGTGGACACTCCAGATGATGTATTTCTGTTGTCACTGGAAATGCGTTTGGCTGCCCTTATTAAAGAGTTTCAGCTGAAATCTTACCAGCAGGCCAAATTGCAAAATCTGACGGAGAATTTGCAAGACAGTGCTTGTCAGACTCATAAGTTCTTTCGAGCTCTCCATGCCTATCCTTCTCGCGAGAATATGACTAGACTCCAGGATGCAGAAGGTCAAATGGTCATTCATCCGCAGACCATTGTGAATATGTGTAGAGATTATTTCCTCGACCTTCTTGGTTCCACTTTTCTACCTTCAGACCATATTACTCATGCCCGCTCAGTTTTCTATGATCTGGTCCGCAATCAGGTTCCACAGGACATGCAAGCCACTTTGGAGACAGATATTTGTGAGGCGGAGGTTATGGATGTTTTGTTACACTTGCCCAAGGATAAAAGTCCTGGCTAGGATGGTCTCACCAATGAGTTCTTTGAGGTCTTTGCTACCCAACTGGCGAAACCATTGACGGCTATGTTTCAGCAGGTGTGGGAAATGGGGTTCATGCCTTCCTCATGGAAAGGACTTATTAAACTGCTTCCAAAATTTCCTTCGCCGTCTATGTTGACACATTGGCAACCAATTTCTTTGATGGGTTGTATGTATAAAATCTTTTCCAAGGTAATGGCGAATCGGCTCCGTAAGCATCTTCCTGCCCTGGTGCATCCTCTCCAATATGGTTTCATTAAGGGCCGCAACATTCTGCACAATGTATTAAATGCACAGTTCGCTATTGACTATGCAAGGCATTCTAATCAGGAGGTGGTACTGATTCAATTGGACCTGGAAAAGGCTTTTGATTATCTAGACTGGTCTTTCATTGCAGAACTTATGTCTACTATGGGCTTTGGTGCTCGGATGTCTCGTCTGATCTACACCATTAGTGCTGCGGCTTCTTCGCGAGTCATACTGAATGGAGGTGTCACCGAGCCTTTTGTGTCAAGATTGTGGGAGAGAAGGAAGGAGTCTCACTTGTAGCTTTCTCACTTACACAATGGGGGAATACACACAAAGGTGGAGGCTGAAAACAGTTTTCCTCTTCTTAGTTGTGTAAGCCAAAAGAACTCTAGTACAGAGAAATAGAAGAACCCTATATATGGGTCTCAAACCAAACTCAACTAACTAAGGTGGCATACTAACTGAGCCACGAACTAGAGTAGATAAGGATAGCTGTCATCTAGCTATTATTCATGGGCGGTGTACCAACCGCATCTGCAGCTAACAAGTCGGTGGCATAAATGCACAACGGTCACCCTGGCATATCACGAGTAGAGCTCGATATCTCAACACTCCCCCTCGAGCTCCCAATTCCTGCACACCAAGCACGTCTCTAAACTTGCGCAGCTTCTCTGCACCCAATGCCTTCGTGAATATGTCAGCTACCTGATCCTCTGTGCTGACATAAACTAGATCAATAAAACCTAGTAAAACCCTCTCCCGCACATAGTGATAATGCACCTCAATGTGCTTTGTTCTAGCATGATAGATTGGGTTATTTGCCAAGTGTATACTGCTCATGTTGTCACAATAAATGACAACTGGCCCATCTGTAGGCTGATGCATACCTCACATGCAGCCATTGCTGCACCCCTGTACTCAGCCTATGTGCTCGACAAGACAACTGTAGGTTGTTTCTTGCTGCTCCAAGTGACTGCAGCACTCCCAAAAGAGAACAAAAATCCACTGATAGATCGTCTATCAGAAATACTACCAGCCCAATCAGCATCAATGTATCCATGCAACTATATCTGAACCCCAGTCTCATAAAATAGTCCATACTGCAATGTGAACTTCACATACCTGAGTATGCGTCTAGCCGCATCCAAATGCGGTTTCCTTGGAGCCTACATAAACTGACTTACCAATCCAACAGCATAGCCCAAATCTGGCCTGGTAATAGTCATATAAATCAAACTTCCTACTTTGCGTCTGTACATAGTAGGGTCTTCCAGAAGCTCAGCTTCACATTCTGCTCCAAAGGAACTGAAATAGGCTTACAGCCTGTCATCCCATATTTGGACAGCATGTCCAATCCATACTGCCTCTGCAAGAGCCGTATCCCACTTGGTGATCTAATCACCTCAATGCCCAAGAAATAACGTAGCTCTCCCAAATCCTTCATCTCAAACTTCTCCTTCAATAGCATTTTCACATGAAGGATATCTTCATCACTATCACCTGTCATAATCAAATCATCAACATAAATGACAAGTAGCATAATACCTTTCTCTGTTTTTCTCACATAAAGTGAGAAATCTGCCTTGGAAATCTGAAAGCCAATAGTGACAAGATACTGTCCTATCTTGTCAGACCATGCTCTAGGTGCTTGCTTCAAGCCATACAAGGCTTTCTTCAACCTGCAAACAAACTCGGGATAAATAGCATGCACATTACCTGGTGGCTGCTCCATATAGACCTCTTCTTGCAAATCACCATGCAATAAGGCATTCTTTACATCCATCTGATGTAAAGACCATCCCTTTGATGCAGCCATAGCAATGACTGCTCTTACGGTTGCCATCCTTGCAACCGGACTGAATGTTTCTTCATAATCAATGCCATATGTTTGTGCATACCCCTTGACTACTAATCTTGCCTTGTATCTGTTCACAGAACCATCTGCATTGTGCTTCACCTTATAAACTCACTTACAACCAATTGCATTCTTATCTTTAGGCAAAGGTACCAATTCCCATGTAGCATTTGATTCCAAGGCATCCATTTCTTCATCCATGGCCTTCTCCCATTTTTCTTTTCCCATGGCTTGCTCAAAAGAAGTGGGTTCTGGTTCCTGTATCACTTTGACCATATAGGCATAGTGAATGGCTGTAAATCCATCATATTTCAGCCTATCCACATGATACCTAGCTCTGGTAGACCTGCGTAAAGTAAGTTCACTCTCAGGTGCTCTCAAAACATTCCTGGTCTTCCTTACTCCAAGTGTAACAATAGAAGGAATACCCAACTCATCATCAATGCTCTATTCTGAGCCACTAGATTCACCATCCACATAAGAGTGACCTGCATTCACATCAAACATGGGCTGATCTACCTTCTCTTTTCCTTTTCGTGAAACCTGCATACCGCTATCTGCATTGTTTTGAGGAGATTCTCCTGATCTCAATCTGCCGTCCATGGCGAAGAATGTGAACCACTGCTAGAGGACGCTCCAGGTCCACTAATACTTTGTGACTGCTGCTGTGAATTTTGTGCAGCATTACCATTTTGTGCATCTACATCATCAATCACATTTACTGGTTTATACCAGCTACTCATCTCATCAAAAACATCTCTGCTCACTATAAACTTACGAGTAGAAGAGTTATAGCATATATACCCTTTCTGCTGCAGAGAGTAACCAATAAAGATGCACTTCTCAGCTTTTGGATCCAACTTGGATCTCAACTCATCTGACACATGAACATAGGCAATGCAACCAAAAAATTTCAAATGAGAAATATCTGGTTTCCTACCAGTATACCTCTCCTCTGGAGTCATCCCATGTATTGCTGCAGTGGGAGTCCTGTTCATTATGTAGACTGCTGTAGCAACTGCTTCAGCCCAGTAAAAATCTGGCAAGTCTTTTTCATTGAGCATGGCACGAGATACCTCTCCAATATACCTGTTTTTCCTTTCTGCAATTCCATTTTGTTGTGGGGTATGACTGCATGAATATTGCTGCTTTATGCCATGCTCCTGCAGGAACCTTGTAAACTCATTTGAGAGGTACTCTCCCCCTCCATCTGACCTTAGGCATTTTATTTGCAGGCCTGTTTCTTTTTCAACCATAGCTTTAAGAGTTTTGAAATGCCCAAACACTTCACTTTTATTTTTCATAAAATACACCCAAACTTTTCTGCTATAGTTATCAATAAAAGTGACAAAATAATGACAGCCTCCAATAGATGCAGCTTTAGTAGTCCACACATCAGAGTGGATTAAGTCCAATGGCTTCTTACTCTCTTGAACATGTCTAGGAAATGGTTTCCTTGCCTGTTTTCCAAATTAACAGGCTTCACATACATTATGCATTTCTGTAACCTTGAATTTAGGCAATCCTGCAACAATATTTTGGGCTTGCATTGATTTAAGTCGCTGTACATTAACATGACCAATGCGTTTATACCAGATATCAATATCTGCAACTACACCAGTCCCATGTGCAAACATTGCTGCACTCAATTCAGGCATGTCTGCATCCAACGTAAACATTCTGCCCTTCTTCTTTCCTTTTGCTATCAAGCGACCTTTATTTTTCATATCCTCAACAAAGCATCCATGAGAATTAAATCTGACCTGGAAGCCCTGCTCAACCATTTGACCAACAGAAACCAGGTTCTTGGTGATATTCGAGACATGAAATACATCCGACAGGTATTTCTTTTTCCCATCCTACATAGACAAAGGAATTTTTCCAATCTGCACAATAGGATGTACAGTATCATCACCAGTCTCCACAAATCCTGGTTTTTCCATTTTCCTTGCATCCTGCATCCATTCTGCATGACCTGTCATGTGGTTTGATGCGCCTGATTCAACATACCACACATCGTTGCTTTCTTCTACACTTGTCACAGAATTGGTCATGTGCTGCACCATAAACAAATGCTCATTTCTGTCATCACCCTGTCTACTAGAAGATGCATAATTCCCTTGTTGCAATTTTCCATTCATGATGTCATTCTGCTTTTTATAGCAGTCTTTAGCCATATGACCCATTTTACCACAGTAGTAGCATTCAACATTGTTGTTCGCATTTTGGCCTTTTTGCCATCCACCATGACCTCTTTGGCTCCCCCTGCCTCTAGAGTTACCACGTCCTCCTCCATAGGACTGGTTTTCTTGAGTTTGCTGCATATTCTAATTTCTACCACGGCCTCCAAATCGGCCTCCTCTACCTCTTCCAGCATTTGAGTAGAAGACAGCTTCTTTTGAAGTTCCTTCTGAAGAAGATGCACCACCATTTCTCTGCTCCTCAGAAATTAGAAGAGCAATCAACTCCTCAAAATCAGGAAATCTTTCACGGACGGAAATGGATGTTCGGAACTGTGCATAATCCTTTCCTAGACCATTCAAGGTCACAGAAACTAAATCGTCATCTTCCACTGGCGACCCAATGGAAGCAAGTGTATCTGCAATCTTCTTCACCTTCATGTGGTAGTCATTGATGCTCATACTTTCTCTTTGCACATTGTGCAACTCTTGCTTGAGCTGCATTTTCCTGGCTTGCGTATTTGTGCTATACATTTTTAACAAAGTATCTCTCTCCTTTGGCGTACTTGCATCCTGAATATGCACAATCATAGAGTCTGAAATACTAATAGACAGCCAATACATAACTTTTCCGGCTCTCTCATGCCATCCTTTAAATGCCTGCATTTGTTGTTGATTGGGAACATCAGGAAGAACTGGTTCTTCTTCGTTTCCTGCAACGAATTCCTAATATCCTTTTCCCATAAGGAAATTCGTCATTCTAAACTTCCATGCTTGGAAGTTGTTCTTGTCAAGCTTTTCAGTGACAATCTGTGAAAGAGAATCAGACGCTATTACAGAACACTGCAAAGAATTCTGTCACTGCAAAAAACACAGCTTCAGCCTCACAAGGGCAAATCTGCAAAACTGACGAAAGTGGTATTTGACCACACAATCACTTCCTAGTGACGATTTTGCATCAACAAGCAACAAGGATGATTCTGTAACTCCCAATGTCTCTGCGCATAGGCATACGATGCAATTTCTACAGAAACTTTTCACTGACCTGTAGAATAGTGGTCGCACAGCAAAAAAAGGGCATTTTCCTGAGTGCATGCGAAAAACTTCCGCCTCCAAAACGGGCCCCAAAATGGCCTCGAATCAAAAAAACAAGGCAACCAAGGCTAAAGCCCTATCTCGCAGCATATACTACCCTCTTGCTATACCGCGAAGGGCGTCTTAATCTGAGACAATGCACTCTTGCACTTTCCCGCTGTGCTACCTACAGAGACTTGCTCCCAAACTCGAAAAATGAAAGCAACACTGGTCCTCTTACCAGAACGCCGCGAACTTGGTTTGCTTTCTTGAGCTCCTTACCACAAACCAGGCTCTGATACCATGTCAAGATTGTGGGAGCAAAGGAAGGAGTCTCACTTGTAGCTTTCTCACTTACACAATGGGGGAATACACACAAAGGTGGAGGCTGAAAACAGTTTTCCTCTTCTTAGTTATGTAAGCCAAAAGAACTCTAGTACAGAGAAATAGAAGAACCCTATATATGGGTCTCAAACCAAACTCAACTAACTAAGGTGGCATACTAACTGAGCCACGAACTAGAGTAGATAAGGATAGCTGTCATCTAGCTATTATTCATGGGCGGTGTACCAACCGCATCTGCAGCTAACAAGTCGGTGACATAAATGCACAACGGTCACCCTGGCATATCACGAGTGGAGCTCGATATCTCAATATTTTGTCCTTCATCGCTCTGTGAGACAGGGTTGCCCTTTGAGTCCTCTCCTTTTTGCCCTTGCGACTCATCCATTTCTTTCAATGTTATCTCATCTGGCAGCCTCTTCACAGTTGGCTGGATTGTCTCTTCCATCTAGACAACACTTCATTAGTCAATCCTTGGCTGATGACAGCTTTATGATTCTACGTGCGGACAAGGATAATCTTCGTAAAGCATTAGATGTTTGGGCCCTCTTTGGTCAAGCCTCTGGTCTTCGCATTTGAGTGTTAGTTGTTGCGTTATGCACGGTTGTTTGATCAATTTCATATAAATAATCCCTAAAAGGGGGCTCTTGTTACTCATTTTCAAAAGGGGCAGCAAGGGAAGGACAAAACAAAATCAAACTTCCAATCAAAATCAAAAACAAAATCAATCCGAGCAATCACAAGGAAACTCCCAGTCACAACTCAAACTAGGGTGGCAAAATGTACCTAAAAAGAACAGGTATTGTCAACATTGTCAAAAGGGTGGCCATTTTGACGACGAGTGTCGATCAAAGGCAAGAGGCACAACACCAAAACCGAAGTCTTAGACCCCAACCCCTCAGTTGGGCAAACCCCAACAAGGGAGCCATGGCAACGGGCAGTTTAAAGCTCAGATTCACACTGCCACCGGTCAGCCATCTCAGTCAACAACGTTCTCAACTCCAAAGGGCTTGCCTGACTAGTCTGTAGCGGCCCACATCGCCTCTGTAGAGATATCAAATGCGAGTCTCATCCATATCTCTAAGTTGCCTCCTGATGAGGTTTCTGCAAAGGCTCACTCGTCACAATCGAGCACTTCAACTCATGTTTCGATTGTGGACAGTGGAGCTACACATCACATGACTCCTATAGAGGACATCTTCTGTACCCAATCCCCTGCAGCCGCGGGCGGGTCCGTGTAGGAACAACTCCTCGGTCAAGATTCAGGCTCAAGGTTGTGTCAATTTTTCCACTAACAAGGATCTAGATCTGGCTTTGTTGGACAATGTATATCATGTTCCGCAACTTGGGTTGAACTTGTTATCTGTTCAACAGCTTTGCCAATTGGAGCGAGCAATTTTCTTTACAACGACTATAGTCGAGAACCTTGACTCTCAAACTAGTTTAGTGATTGCTCGTGGTGAGGCACAGCCTAATGGCCTATACCACATGACACTTTCTGACCAAGCCGACAGCTGGGCTCCATGTTTCATAGCTTCCAAGCATTAGCTATATCTCGAGAGCTTACAAACAATGAGTGACTTTGGCATTTTTCCTTAGGGCATCTTGGTTATGACTCTCTTTATGAGTTGTCACGACGTGAGCTGGTTGAGGGCCTTCCCCGCCTGAGGCTAGCTCGCGATGTCTGTAAAGCCTATCAACTCGAGAAGCAGCACTGTACCCCTTTCTCTCAACAATCCACACATCATGTTGAGACGCCTCTTAGATTGATTCATGTTGATCTTTGTGGACCGAAATCCACTGCCGCCTTGAACGGCGTCCTATACTTCTTTTTGATAGTGGATGATCATTCTAGATACATGTGGGTGTACTTCCTCAAGCATAAGTCAAATGCTTTCACATATTTTTCTGCTTGGGTGCTGCTAGTTCATAACTAGACTGGACGTCGTGTTGGTTGCATGAGGAGTGATAGCAGTAGTGAGTTTATCACCCACGAGTTTTTCGAGTTTCTACAGTAGCATGGCATCTCTCACCAATGCACCTCTATCAACTCCCCTCTCAAAATGGAGTCGTAGAGCATAGGAACCGGACAGTCATGGAAATGGCACGCTCTATGCTATTCGCAGCAGAGCTCCCTGAGCGCCTTTGGGTTGAGGCTATTAACATTGCGGTCTACATCCTCAATCGCTACCCAACTGCAACTCTTCCTCAGAAGACCCCGTATGAGGCATTCTTTGGCTCTGGCCTATTATTTCCTACTTCAGAGTCTTCGGGTGTTGTGCCTACACACACGCGCCTGATGATAAGATAGGAAAGCTCACTTCTCGAGTTGATCTCCTTATTTTTATCGAATATTTCTCTCAAGCAAAAGCCTATCGTTTGTTCGATCCTCAGACAAATAAGATGATTATTCAGAGGGACATCATTTTTTACGAGAGGAATATCGTGCAGTCCTTTGTACCGGATTCCGATCCGATTCCTCCTTTCACATCATCGGAGATCATGCCTACTGAGCATGGAACTCTTATCTCTCACTATCGTTACCCTATCTTGTAGCATTGAGATGTTCTCTATGGTAAGAGATGCTACTCTTGTAACTAGTGCTCTACAAAGGTTTTGTGATGAGGCTTCATCCCTATTTGAACAGCCATCCTCCAAAGTCTTCTACACTCCATGAGAGAATCCTCAAGGGGAGCATCTGAGTCTCTAGGATGAGAGTGGCTTAGCAATCCATACTTACTTTATTGTCTCCTTCTAGAGTTAACTCTTTCAAACCTCCTCTTCGCTAACTCTACTACTTGGGGGGGAGGGGATGTGAAGAAATGCTCTAAACACAAAAAACATAAAACCAATCATACAACAAAGCACAAATTGATAGAGCACAGTTAGGGTTAGGGTAACGCAGAGCCAATGAATACAAAGAATACTCAAGTGAATGTCTACTAAAAATACAGTACTCCTACAACAAGCACACTATGCAATGAATGAATATTTAACCTCAAACTCTTGTGTCTCAAAGACCAAGGCAAAGGTAATGAGCTAGAGAGTGTATTGTACTCCGAACGGATCCTGAAACGCAGCAAGGCAGCCTCCGAGGGCCGAACACCAAGAAGACAACTCTAGAAGCTAAATCTAATACAAACAGGCAATGAGGAGAGAGCAAGACTAAAACACAAGTACCTAAGGAGAGAAAAACTACAGTAAGCAAATGATAACATGGCAGACTAATAGCAGCAAAAACGCAAGTATGATGATACAACAAGATGATAGCAATAAAAACGCAAGTACGATGACATGGCAATCCGTTCAGTAGCTATAGATCACAACACAACAATTCAATAATTTGCTAATTGGAGACGATGTGGTTGATTAACAAATGTAACAAAAATTAATGTAGGCAGCGCGATGGAGACTGAAAATAGGGGCCAAACTGATATAGACAGCAATGGGAAGCTTCAAATGAGATGTCCTCCACAAATGGAGTGTGGGCAACGAAGCTAGAGGGACATAAAACTTATAAAACGAGATTGAGCTGAATGGAAGGCAACCTATCTATTTATAGAAAGTTTCAGGACCTCATACCACCCACCATTTGAAAACTCTCTCAAATAGCACACCAATTTAGCGTTTTCACTAATTAAGCATTTTTTGGGCAATTTAAGTGGCTAATTCAGCATGTATTGCTTTTGTTAGCTCAACACCCCTCTCAGGCAAAAAAATTAAGCTAGAAAGAAAGACCAACCCAAAGTTTTGAGTATTTGACTTTATATGTTTTTACCCCAAGGTGTCCCACCCCAAAGCAACTAGGGCATCAGACAAAGGGTGCACAGTGGTTGCCCACTAGCCTATCAAGACTACAAAAAGGATGGTTATCTTACCAAGGGAGTCTAAGTAGTTACCCCAAAGAGGCTAGGGCATTGAATAAAGGATGCAGCCAACTGTCTATTGGCCTACCAAGTCCTACAAAGGCAGATGGAACCCCAGTGATTGAAATCAGATGGAGGAGGAGAGTACCTCTCTAATGAGTTCAATGACTTCTCAAGGTCTCATGGAATAAAAAGATAATTTACTTGTAGGTATACCCCATAGCAAAATAGGATTGCAGAAAGGAAAAATAGGCATATTGCAGAACTTACAAGAACATTGATGGCGGAAAAGAACTTGGCAAAATATTTTTAGTCTAAAGCTGTTCATACTGCTATCTATATTATAAACCGAACTCTCATAGCTATAGTTCATGAAATGACCCCCAAAGAATGCTTTACAGGCAAGAAGCTCGATATAACCAGCCTTCCTTCCGTGGATGGGTGGTAAATCCCTGATTACAACTTAATTTTAGCAGCAAACAATTAATGCAAATCTGAAAATACAAATTTACCTACAGATCTTGGACAATGCACACTTGATTGGCCCCAAAATTGGCGCCCCTTTCGGTATTTCTTTAGCTTTATTGAAAAAGAAGTTGATTTACAATGGAATTCTCCCGATCCCCTTCGCAATCCAAACTCCCCTTGCTGTCCAAAGTGACCAGCAAGTCTTCAATCTATTTTGCCCCCCCTTGATTCGAGCACTTAATTGGACTTCATCTACTTCATAGACGATGGAAATACCCCAAATTCAATGGCTGGCTAGTCCTCCACCTGAATTTAGCTGAAATTCACCTTTAGCCCTAAAAAATCCAAGTCTTGGAGCTTCCAATTGCTAACATGCTTCCCGAGGCTACTGTTAAACCCTAATTTTCAGCAAAAATTAGGGTTTACAGCAGATAAATTTGCAATTTCTCAACCTCCAAGGGTCCGAATGCTGAGATCTTCAAAGCAAGGCTATGAAATGGCTGGGAAATGAGAGAGAAAGGTATAGAGAGAGAAAATTCAGAGTTTCTTGGCAAAGAATGATTGAAAATCAATCAAATGCAGCTGCTGCCCTACGACAATAGCTTGTAGATGCAAAGAACTGAAGAAAATCAGTCATTTACTGCTACTGCCCTGTCTCAACAACACCTGCTGTTGATTGGTCTTCTCCTGCCCTGGCTGCCTCAAAAGGTCCTCAAAAGGCTGCAAATCAGACCGCAGCATCTCCTCCCTCTCTCTTGCAAGCTGAATACACTAAAAATATCTCTCTCCAGTCTCTAAAGACGTTTTTCAATCTTGCATGGGCATTTTTGATAAGTGACAGCCTTCCCAAATGGTTTTTTTAACATTATCCATAATTAAATATTAATTTTCAATCAATAGTGCACCAGCTACTCCAAATATGCCACCACCAGCAACACCTGGAGTTGATTGGGAGCTCTAGTTAGATATGTGATTTATGGTAACTTTGGAGTATATAACACCTCAAAGACAAGTAAATGAGCATTGGATCACAAACATGTCGAGTCATGCACAATCAACATAGCTGAGAAAGGAATATTAGTCATAAGATGATAAAAATGTGAGAACCATACATACATATATGTGTTTAGGTTTGACGTACATATATGTGTAAGTTTCCTACTTAGCATTGAGATGTTTTGAATCTAATAATTATTTCGGTGTCTTGAAAAATAATCTAACTGGCCGATAATTAAATTGACTAGGCAACTTTCATTCCCAAGCGTCTCAGCGCCATCTTTGACCATCAAATTGGCATTAGGTGCCATTAAAACGCCACTTCTCTAGTGTCACCAACTGACACTTATGGTCAAATGAATGACCTAGGTCAACACTGACACTAGATACCACCAAGTACCTGTGCAGCATAACTTATAGCAACTTTTGCCTTTGACATCCCGTAATTTCCTCAGGTCCCAGGCCATAAATTTACTTTAACCCCAGTTGCATCTCACATGTGCAACATTTACTTAATCATGTAATTAAAAATTAATCCACATATTAAGTGAGGTTTCAAAAATACATGCCCTCATAACACTCCATGTGTTATACTTGAGAGTCTTTGGTTGTATTGCATATGTTCATGTGCTAGATGAGCTGCAAAAAAAACTTGATCCAAAGGTTGAAAAATGTATTTCCACTGGATACTCTTTAGACTCGGTGATTTTTTTTTTATTTCAATAATGATTGTTTCAAAAAGAGAAGGTGGTAGTCAATTAAGTAACAGACATGAGACAAGTAGCCAAATCCAAAGGCTTTCACAAAATAAGCAAGCTATCCCTACCAGTATTGAATGTTGATAACAAAGGAATATGCTAGTGATGTGTGAAGAAAATATAGTGGGTATGTGTACAAGCAAAAAATATGTACAGAAAGCAAAGCTAGCAAGGCCAAGCAAGCAAGGGACATTGCCTAGGAGACTACCATGTGCAATGCCGCGAATATGGTGGATCCAGAGTCGACCGCTCAGAAAGACCGAAAAGGGATAAATAAGCACAAACTCATGTTGACAGGAACATAATACCAATGCACTAGAGTTATACAAGAGGCAATGTAAGTGTGATCATGCTCATGCAAAATGCTATACAACGGTGCCACTTGGACAATGCCCTCGTAGGGGAATTAATCACTTGTCCAAGCACCCTTTTACAATCATGTCATCCTAACACTGCAGATGAAGATACAATGTTTACAAATGTACAATAAATATAATGTCTAAATCAAAATCTCTGAGCATCATCACTGTCACTATCAAGAGAAGAAGTCGCCCCTCTCAAACTAAAAGGGAAAGTTGTCAACCGCTCCCTCTCACCATCGGGCGGTGGAAGGAGAAGTTAGCACCCCCTCTGTCCCCAAGATATTGATATCAATGGGGGAAAGAAGTAGCACCCAAAGAAGAAGAGTGAGATACATGTTTAGCTAAAAACCTGTGAAATGAATAGCCTCCAATGTGGCCTCCAAAGAAGCAATGATGAATCCTGGAAAAGAAGTGCCACCAAAAGATGCAACCATAAGAAGGAGTTCCAAACAATCCAAGTCTTTGCTCTGAGCTAGACGGTAGATCCTGTAGAACCAAATGTCAACTTGAAACAACTATATAATATCATAAAACATGCAAACCTCAACTTCAATAGAGACTACAAGTGGGTGTTGTGTACAAAGGTAAAAAGACTTCCACTATCAAAAGGTTGGCACACTAAGAATGTAAGAAAGTAAAAGGAGAAATGTGCAGTAGAAAAGAGGAGACAAACTAGAGCGTGCCCTTCAAGGATCAAGTGATGTGTAGGTGGAAAGTGGAAAGGGATCACAGTCAGTATCACAAAGATCTGAACCAGAGAAAGGCTCCACAATCTGCTAGGCCGATGGATCTATAGAGAAAGTGGACTCAAGTGTTTCTAGCTACATACTCGAAAGAGATGGCAACTCTGAGCGGGAAAGGGACTCATCAAGTATGTCCTCAAGAGAGACAACACATACTCGAGGATAACTAAAGTCCACAACAGTAGGATGGACAGACATTCCTGACAACTCCTCAAGTAAAGAGGCAGCAGAAGAACCAGTTGCCATATGAGCAGTGGGTCTACCCTACTGTCTCAACTGTGGAGAGGGGGGTGGGAGTGCCCTTACCAAATGGGCTCAAGACACGAGTCTTGGGCGGACTGCCTTTAGCCTTTAAATGACCCTCCTCATCAAAGTGACCAGCCTTTTGATAATATTGACAATATTGATTTTTCTTTGGTACATTCTACCACCAAGGTTTGAGTTTTAATAAGGAAGTTCCTTATGATTCACTAGCTTGGGTTTGATTTGGATTTTGATTGAAAGTTTAAGTTTGCTTATCCTTTCGTTGCTACCCCTTCTGAGAAGATGCAACAAAGGCACCTCTGTGGAGGATATCTCATTAAACTAATCAAATAGACAAGTGTAACGCAGTAGCTGACACTCAAATTCATAGAACGTGGGCATATAAGACTGTGAGATCAACTGCTGCACAAAATGGAAATATTCCTTGGCAACTTATTAAGGAACAATGTAACTTACTCATTAGGGACTTAGAGGCCCACAGGTTAAGAACGAGATGAGGAGACGACGATACTCAACCAACTTGAGTTACAATTCATCCTTATCAATGATTATGAAGTTTTGCAACTCATGATTGCGACGAGTCCGATCCCACACTACATAGCATTCAATGAGATGGGCCCAACGAGGTAAGGTCAAAATGTTGGAGCTGAGAATGAAATTCACGAAGGAGGCCTTGCATCAACTCAACTATGGCTATGACATTTCAGCTCTTCCAAAAGTGACAAAACTCATATGGAAACCAATGGGGGTTAGGCTAGAGTTCTTATCCGAGGACAAGTTCCCATAAACCTTGGAAATCCAAAACATGCCTCATCAAATTGCACCAAGTTATAACATTCAACCTGTTAAAACGAGTCGTGTATGGAAACGCATGCTTGGATGATGAGAATGAATGGGATGCTAGTGGGGGATAGGTAGACAATGTAGGATATGGAGGTGGATAAGGTGGATTTGGTAGTGGTGGATAGGAGAGGGATGGATTAGGTAGGTAAGCAAAAATAGACCATGAGTACCCAAGGAGTGTTGATTCATGCAAAGGTATGCAAGCATGAATATTTCCATAAGGTACCCATGGTGGAGATTGAGACATTAGGACACGTGAGCCCTCTCCAAATGTCGATTAGGGAATAGAAGAATGACTAGTCGGTCCACCAGATAATGCCATGAAGGCAAACTACAGTACCAACTAGGGTACACTCCAGTATGTTTGGGATGCATTCCCAAAGGGATAGCCCGAAATTGTGTGTGGAGAAGGCTGAGCCTCGGTCACAGGTACACTAGCCAAATATGTGGAACGAGATGTTTTAAAGGCTATGCCTAAGTGTGCGGAACCCCACGAGGTGGTGTGTGATGGCACATGTGGTACACTTAATGGAGGTTGAAAGGAAGGTACAGCAGAATATAGTAGCATGAAAAGGAGCCCAAGAAGATTTTTCATTGGTGTCGAAGTGGAAAATTATGTGGGTTTCTTTTGTCTATTAAATGCAACAAATTGAAAAGATGATTGTGAGATGGATGTGGATGCACCTACTCCAGTTTGACCATGAGAAACAAAATCATTTGAAGGAAAAGGAAGTGAAGGGATGCTACGATGGAAGTGGTGTATAGCCCGTGTTAGTTTCCACTTGCGCATTGCCAGTCCATGGTGGAGATTCCATCTTTCCTGCACAATCATTAGCTCTATGCATCAAATCTAAAAGAGAAAACTCACTCTTACCTTCAATCTATTGTTGAGCCCTATACCCATGGTAATCCGAAGTCTCTCCAGCCATGCCAAATCCATCAATGGGTGGCAAGCTAGGAGACCCACTCCTAATTTGTTTTTGGACATGTTTGGCTATGGAGACTGAAGTGGTATGGAAGTGTTCAAAGTCATCTAACCTTTTTGTTGTTTCAGCTTTTGCGGATGAACTTTCTAATCAAAGTCCTAGGTATCTCAAAGAGAACTTGGCTCTAATACCATATGAAGAAATGCTCTAAAAATAGAAAACACAAAACCAATCGTACGACAAAGCACAAACTAATAAAATACAATTAGAGTTGGTGCAACTCAAAGATAATGAATCCAAAGAATACTCAAGTGAATGTTTCCCGAAAATATAGTGCTCATACAGCGAACACACTATGCAGTGAATGAATGTTAAACCTCGAACTCCTCTGTCTCAAGGACCAAGGCAAAGGTAATGAGCTAGAGAGTGTGTCATACTCCGAATGGATCTCGAAACACAACAAGGCAGCCTCTAAGGTTCTAATATAGATGGGCAATCAGGAGAGACAAAGACTAAAAACGTAAGTACCTAAGGAGAGAAAAAAGTTGCAGCAAGCTGATGGTGACATGGCAAGCTAACCGTAGCAAAAACGCAGGTATGATGACACAGCAGGCTGACGTTAGCAAAAATGCATGTATGATGACATGGCAGTCCGTACAATAGCTATAGATCACAAATGCAACAATTCAGTAGTTCACAAGCTATAGATGTTATGGCTAATCAGCAAATGCAATAGAAATCAATGTAGACTGCGCAATGGAGGCTGGAAACAAGCACCAAACTGATGTAGACAGCAATGGATAGTTTTGGATGAGATTCCACGAACAAAGTGTGGGCAGCGAAGCTAGAGGACCTAAAACCTGCAAAAACGAGATTGAGCTGAATGGAGGACAACCTACCTATTTATATAAAGTTTCGGGACGTTGTAACACACACTGTTTTAAAACTCTCTCAAACAACACACTAATTTAGGATTTTCATTAATTAAGCATTTTTGGAGCACCACACAAAGAGCGACATCCTCAGGCTCCTTTTCCTTCTTCGGCATCAACATCTAGATTGAAAGGGGATTCCTACCCTTCTTGGTATTCTACATGTTTTGGCACTTGTCTACGACATCAATCTCCCCCCTCCCCCCATTGTACCTTTCCCTATGCATTGCATAATTTCATCATATTTGTATGAAGGAACTTCGGCAAGAGAACAATTTTCCCATGAGGGACACTATCCAATTGGCACTTGCTACATGAGCATTCTTCAACATGTAGCATATTGTGTATCCATTGTGCAGAGCACCATTAGACAGATCCTAAGCTGTTTCTACCGATGAATTCCGCCACCATCCTTCTTCACATGATACTTCATCATCTTTCCCTCATCACAATCCTCAAGTGGATGGGTAAGCTTGTATTGTTCTATGATGTATGGGGTGTACTATCCCTACTCCCATCTTTTGTGCCACTATTACTTAATTAGCCGCCACCCATAAAATTAAATTTTCCACAACCACCACAAAAAAAAAAACAAACAAAGAAAAGTTCAATGTGGTTCCATCCGCCTTTGTAGGGCTTGGTAGGCCACTAGGCAACAGACAAGCACCCTTTGTCCAATGCCCTATCCTCTCTAGGGTGACTACTTGGACTCCCTTGGTAAGATAACCATCGCCTCTGTAGTCTTAGTAGGCCATTGGGTAACCGACATGCACCCTTTGTCCAATGCCCTGGCTGTTTTGGGGTAGGATACCTAAGGGTAAACATTAATGGTCTCCCTCGCTTTACAACTTATTATATTTTTAGACAACCCCAAAACATGTTTAATTAATGAAAAATGCAAATTGGTTCACTGTTCGAGAGAGTTTCAGTGATGCCCCAAAAACCCTAATTTTTGGGGCATCCTTTAATATCTATTAATAGATAGGCTACCCACCATTTAGCCTCATCCCTTTTTGCAAATTCTCATCCCTCTTCACCACTACTACTCGTACATTGTGCCTTCCACCTACCCCCATTTTACCACATCCTTCCACTCTAGGACGGCTATGATGGGCATCCCCCTCACTACCCTTGAATTCTCACAATTCCCCCATATGACCTTTCAGATACAGGGATATCCATCCTCTGGTTATGGATTGCCGTCAAACATCCCTTGGGTCACTTCTACGCAAGGATTTCCATCCTCTGCTCCACGTGTCCCTATCCCTCCACCTTGAGCTCCACATGCGGTTACCATGCCCCACCCTTGCCCACATTTGGATCCTCTAGGCACACTTCTCATATGCATAGTGGGTACTCTAAGATTCCTTCCCAAGTGTACTCCATTCCCCCACCCTATCCCCCCTATTCACCCTATCACCATTACATTCCTTCTCCATCTCCTAGCGCTACCACTCCTGTTGCAACAGCCAAAAATGCCTTTATGGATAAGATTCATTTTAATGAGTAGAATTCGAACTTCATACAACAAGTGCTTGAATCTCAAGGACTTTGGGACCTTGTCATTAGTACCGAGCTCGAACCCTCGATTAGCTCGCCCTAATCACACCCTTCAATGAAGAGCCCACAATGCTACATCCAATGTTGAATTAATGCGAGGATTACTTCTTGAATTTCACTCTCAATTACAGCATTTTTCCCTCGCATCTAAGCGTTGAAGTCATCTCATTGACCGCTATGCGGCTCGAGATCGCACTCGACATATCAATCACGATTTTAAGCTTCAGGAGTTTTTCATTAAGAAAGGGGATGATCTAAAAGTCAAGTTGGCTGAATATGGGCGGTTGAGTTTGCCACTACTGGCTCCCTGAAGCCAGATAAGGATCAGGTTACGTTCTTCGTAAACAAGTTGCCCGACAACTACTTCCAATTTATCTAGCACATTATCTTACTTCCTAGATTGCCGACCTTCTACAAGTTTGAGTGCTAGTTCTTGCGTTACACAAGGCTACATGATCAAGTCTACAAGAAGTCCTCCACACACATCCATTTTAAGGAGCAAGGGTTAGTTGCCTCTTCTTTGGGAGGGAAAACCAACAATGGTGGCAAGAAATTGCAAGATGCAAAGGCAAGCCAAAACAAGGGTGACAACGCTTCCTTCGATAGAACCAAAGAAACACAACCTCTTTGGCAGCAAATACCTAAGAAAAATAGGTTTTGCACACACTATCAGAGGTCAAGCCATGTGAACAACAAGTGTTGTACCAAGGCCTAGGGTCTTCCTCCTAGAAAACCACAGCACACTGCTACAACTACCTCCACTCCTACTAGCCAATGCAGTGGGGCTACGTCTCCCGCTGCCGCCTCATATGCTCCATCTGCCCCAACGGCTACTGGATATGTGGCACGCAAACAGTCTCAACAACCAATCTTCTTCACTACTCCTGAAGGATTCATTGATTGGTCTGCTAGTGGCTCGCCTATTGTACTTTATGCATCCATTCCTAGAGCATCCACTACACCTTCTAGGACCACTTCCCCACCTTGTCACACACAATGGTGGCCACACTCTTAGCCTTTCCCTTTTTAGACTTCCGCTGCATACTTAGATACTCATTGCATTGCACTTAGCTTTGCTTTTCTTTATTGTCAATTTTGTTTTTTGGAGCATCTCACTACTTACCTTTATGCTTGCAAATTTTGATCTCTTTTGCAAGGTTTCGTATTTCAATAAAGGGCTAACATGCAGGCTTGCACCCATCCTATCTGAGTTGAAGACAGGCGATGTGTACCATTTCTTTCATGGCTCTATCTACTTGGAGTTTTGCTATTCTACCACCATGGAGGCTTCTCCTCCTGCGGAGGATCGTCTAGCATCTCTCTTGATGCTATCTTGGCAATGCCTTCTATCCTTACTCTTCCAATAGACATGCTTCATCATCTTCATCCGTATGGTTCTTGGCACCAAATGAAAACCAACATCATCCAGCTCCTCTTCCTTCTCTGGCATTGACATCCAGGTTGGGAGAGGACTCCTTCCCTTCTTGGTATTCTTGGTATTCTACACGTTTCGGCACTTGTCTTCGACATCGGCCTTTCCCCCCCTGTTGTACCTTCTATGCATTACATGATTTCATCATCTTTGTACTAGGGCACTTGGGCAAGTGAACAATTTTCCCGGGAGGGATGTTGTCCAAGTAGCACCTACTATATGAGCATTCTTTAGCATGTAACATACTATGCATCCCATTGTGCAAAGCACCACTGGACGGATCCTAAGCTATTTCCATCAGTGGATTACGCCACCATCCTTCTTCACATGATACTCCATCACCTTTTCCTCATCATCCACGTCCTCAAGTGGTTGGGTAAGCTTGTACTCTTTTGTGATGTATTGGGTGTACTATCCCTACTCTCTTCTTGATTATTGTTACTTAATTGGCCGCCACCCATAAAATTAATTTTCAATAACCACAAAAAAAAACAACCCAAAGAAACACACACACACAAAAGTTCAATGTGGTTCCATCCACCTTTGTAGGGCTTGGTAGGCCACTAGGCAACCAACGAGTACCCTTTGTCCAATGCCCTGTTCTCTCTAGGGTGACTACTTAGACTCCCTTGGTAAAACCATCATCTCTGTAGTCTTGGTAGGCCACTAGACAACCAATGAGCACCCTTTGTCCAATGCCTTGTCCTCTCTAGGGTAACTACGTAAGACTCCCTTGGTAAGATAACCATCATCTCTGTAGTCTTGGCAGGCCATTGGACAACCGACATGCACTCTTTGTCCGATGCCTAGCTACTTTGGGGTGAGACACCTTGGGATAAACATTGTCGGGCTTTCCTTTTAGGCTCAATTTTGGGCCTAAGAGAGGATATTGAGCTAAAACACACTTTACAACTGATTAACATTTTTAAACAGCTTGAAAACACGCTTAATTAAAGAAAAACGCAAATTTGGTGCGTGGTTCAAGAGAATTTCAGTGATCCCCTAAAACCCTAATTTTTGAGGCACCCAATATCTATAAATAGACAAGCTGCCCACCATTCAACCTGATCCTTTTGTGCAAGTTTGTCACTCTACCGTGCAGATTTCAGTTGTCAACCACCTACCATCTGCTATCTAGCCATCTCCAATCACTATCCAGCCCTAGGCGGCTTGTTTCCAACCATCACGCTGCTGTTTGGAGGTCTCTATCTACTGATACACCATAGCACTTGATCAGCCTGCGTTTTTAACATATGGTGCCTGGCTGCAACCATCTCTCCCACCAGGCGACTACTACAATACCTGCATTTTTGCTGTCCAACAAGTTGTCTACATCAGCACACACCTCTCTTGTTATTGCTTAATAATTCTCTACCTCCAGTGACCAGTTTTCAGCCTTCTCTCGTAATACACTGCTACGTTTACAAGATTTCAACCTCCAACTGTTGTGTTTTGGTGACCAGCTTGCTGCCCTTCATTATTCAGTACTCTATCATCTCCGACTCGTAGTCGTAGCACTTGGGATCTATCTCCGATGGACGCCACTCTCCAACACTACATTGCTCTTTCCTTGGGCATTCTATACACTCTCGCATTCATTTACAACATTCATTCACTTCAAAGTTTCTTCTCTCCGTTTGTCTCTCTGTTTGAGTTTTGAGCTTTTGTGTTTTGCATTTTGCGTTTAGGGCTTGAGTTTTGCTCGTCTTTGTGTTTCAATCTTGGTCGTACATCTAAGTTTCCTGACTACAAACCCTAGCATATCTTCGCATCATTCACTTCACAATTTCTTCTCTATGTGTTTCACTTTTGGGTTTTGCATTTGCGTTTTGTGGTTTTAGGGGGGGGGGGGGGGGGGGGGGGGGGTGTTTTGGGGGGGTTGTTACAAAGGGGAGGAGTGGGTTCAGAGTGCAAGGAATATAGAAGCATATAACTAGACTAAAAGAAAGACGTGAACACACACACACACACAAAAAGTTGTAAACTGGATGACTACTGTTGATCAGTCCAATTGCATCAAAATAATAATAAAATAATCATCTGCTGCCATGAAAATGATGTCCTGCCATGTGGCAGTATAAGATTGCCTGTCTTAAAGTCTTTGATACCATACAGTGACCCCTCTGTAATAGCACGAGAGAGATCGTTCCATTCACCACCCAACCTCGCGTAGAAGATTGCTGGCTCCTCTCCTTAGTTCCAACTGCCAGCCGTCCACTTCAGGTGAGTCCTACTATTCTTAGACTCACTCTCTAGGCTCCCCTTGACCCCATTCGGGTGCCCAAGGCCCTCGGACGATCATCCCTCGCACCTGTCTCCCATAATTTACATTTATTAATGTAACATTTCCTTCCCCTTAAGAATCGGGTTCGTCCTCGAAAACAATACTTGGAAGGTCCAACTGTAAATTGGGAAACCTTTTCCTTAAAGTACTTACTCGCTCCCATGTTGAGCTTTCTTCTGAACAATCTTTCCATTTGACCAAATATTCTTGATAAATAGTATTCCTTGTTTGTCTATTACAAACATTTAATATTCTTTCTAGTTCATGTGGATTAGATTGGTCATCTATAGCTCCTCAATGTTATCATTTAAGATTAGATTGTCTAAATCACCCAGCTTCTTCCTTAGCTTACTTACATGAAAAACTGGATGTGTTTTACTACCAACAGGTAGTTGGAGCTTGTAAGCATGTTCTCCCACCCTTTTAAGTATTGTGAAAGGACCACAATACCTGGGTGAAAGCTTTGGACATCGTCCCGTTTTCATGGTTTTAGTTTGTTCAGGCACCTTAAGATAGACCAATTCTCCTTCTTCAAAGGAGATGTCTCTTCGGTGAGGATTTGCATAAGCTCTAGCTCGATTTTGAGCTTTCTTAATATTTTCTTGAGCAAATTTTAACATACTATTCATATCCTCCAAAAAGTCCTTAGCTGCCTGAACCTTTTCCTTATGCAGTCCCACTGCATGAGGAGCTCTAGGCTGAAACCCATACATTAACATAAATGGACTATATCCAGTGGAAGAGTGCTTGGCACTATTATATGCAAACTCTGCTATCGGTAGATACTCTTCCCAATTAGTTTGCCTTTTACTTACATATGCCCTGAGAATATCTTCAAGGATTTGGTTAATCCTTTCAGTTTGCCCATCAGTTTGTGGGTGGTCCGTCGTACTCATGCTAAGTTTAGTATCCAACTTCCTAAATACAGCACGTCAAAATTGACTATCAAATTTTCTATCTCGATCAGAAACTATATTTGCCGGAAGGCCATACAATCGGTATATGTTCTCTACGAACAATCTAGCCAATTCTAGTGTTTTAACATCAGTTGAAGTTGGAATAATCCTAGCCATTTTGGTTAGCCTATCCACAATCACCCACACAGAATCGTGCCCCCTCTGTGTTCTGGGTAATGCAACAATAAAGTCCATGGAGATACTCTCCCATTTTCCCGAAGGAATCTCTAATGGGTGGAGAAGTCCTCCCATTTTCAATCTTTCAGCTTTATTAACCTGGCATTTATTACATTTGACCACATAGTCAAGGACGTCCTTATTCATTCCAGGCCAATAGAACTGCCTTTTGATAAGACTATAAGTCTTATTAACTCTTGGATGTCCCGCACTAGGGGTATCATGACACTCAAAGAGTATCTGGCGCCTTATTTCTTCATCTTTCGGAACACATACCCTACCCTTGTAGAGTAAATAACCATTATCAATGGTAAAATTCTTCCACTTGAATCTCATTTGAGCAACCCCTGATGCTCCATTTCCTTGATGAACATCCTCAGATATTCCTTCCTCTGTGGAGGCTCTTCCATTTGGATCCCCATTATTTATTGCTTCCCATATGTTGGAATATGCCGGACCAACCTGGCATTTTCCTTTCAAAGATTCAAGTAGATCGCAAGTGAACTGAGTAAAACTCAATTCATTTATGATGGGCATTCTGCTGAGTGCATCAGCCACTATATTGTACTTCCCCTTTCTATACCTTATTTCGTAGTCGAACTCTTGAAGGAGTCCGGCCCATCTCACTTTACGCCCTTGTAGATCCGGTTGGTCATTAAGCCACTTAATGCTTTCATGATCCGACAAGATCAAAAGTTTGGCACCGTACACATAGTGCCTCCATTTCTTTATTGCATGTACTATTGCATACAGCTCCCTCTCATAAACAGAATAATTCCGTTTTGCACGGTCTAATTTCTTGCTTTCAAAAGCAACTAGTCGACCTTCTTGTAATAAGACCGCGCCTATCGCCTTATCACTGGCATCGGCTTCAACCACAAATGGTTTATTGGAATCCACAATTAATAGTACTAGAGCTGTAGCAATAGCTACCTTAAGTTTTTGAAAACTTTCATTTTGGTCTATTCCCCAACTAAAGCTCTTCCCTTTCCCTTTAAGTTGGTCTGTCATTGGAACAGCTATTTTTGCATAATCTCAAAGGAATCTACAATAAAATCCAGATAAACCTAGGAAGATCTGCAGCTCTTCCAGATTGCTTGGAGATGGCCATTCAATAATTGCCCTTACTTTTTCTGGATCCATCTTGATTCCCTCTTTTGAGAATAGAACTGCCTTTTAATAAGACTATTAAGTCTTATTAACTCCTGGATGTCCCGCATTAGGGATATCATGACAATCAAAGAGTATCTGGCGCCTTATTTCTTCATCTTTTGGGACACACCCTACCCTTGTAGAGCTAGGGGTATCATGACACTCAAAGAGTATCTGGCGCCTTATTTCTTCATCTTTCGGGACACATACCCTACCCTTGTAGAGTGAATAACCATTATCAATGGTAAAATTCTTCCACTTGAATCTCATTTGAGCAACCCCTGATGCTGCATTTCCTTGATGAACATCCTTAGATATTCCTTCCTCTGTGGAGGCTCTTCCATTTGGATCCCCATTATTTATTGCTTCCCATATGTTGGAATATGCCGGATCAACCTCGCATTTCCCTTTCAAAGATTCAAATAAATCACAAGTGAACTGAGTAAAACTCAATTCATTTATGATGGGCATTCTACTGAGTGAATCAGCCACTATATTGTACTTCCACTTTCTATACCTTATTTCGTAGTCGAACTCTTGAAGAAGTTCGGCCCATCTCGCTTTACGCCCTTGTAGATCCGGTTGGTCATTAAGCCACTTAATGCTTTCATGATCCGACAAGATCAAAAGTTTGGCACCGTACACATAGTGCCTCCATTTCTTTATTGCATGTACTATTGCATATAGCTCCCTCTCATAAACAGAATAATTCCGTTTTGCACGGTCTAATTTCTTGCTTTCAAAAGCAACTAGTCGACCTTCTTGTAATAAGACCGCGCCTATCGCCTTATCATTGGCATCGGCTTCAACCACAAATGGTTTATTGAAATCCACAATTAATAGTACTAGAGCTGTAGCAATAGCTACCTTAAGTTTTTGAAAACTTTCATTTTGGTCTATTCCCCAACTAAAGCTCTTCCCTTTCCCTTTAAGTTGGTTTGTCATTGGAACAGCTATTTTGGCATAATCTCGAATGAATCTACGATAAAATCCAGATAAACCTAGGAAGATCTGCAGCTCTTCCAGATTCCTTGGAGATGGCCATTCAATAATTGCCCTTACTTTTTCTGGATCCATCTTGATTCCCTCTTTTGAGATAATATGCCCCAAATAGAACTGCCTTTTAATAAGACTATAAGTCTTATTAACTCCTGGATGTCCCGCACTAGGGGTATCATGACACTCAAAGAGTATCTAGCGCCTTATTTCTTTATCTTTCAGGACACATACCCTACCCTTGTAGAGCTAGGGGTATTATGACACTCAAAGAGTATCTGGTGCCTTATTTCTTCATCTTTCGAGACACATACCCTACCCTTGTAGAGTAAATAACCATTATCAATGGTAAAATTCTTCCACTTGAATCTCATTTGAGCAACCCCTGATGCTCCATTTCCTTTATGAACATCCTCAGATATTCCTTCCTCGGTGGAGGCTCTTCCATTTGGATCCCCATTATTTATTGCTTCCCATATGTTGGAATATGCCGGATCAACCTCGCATTTCCCTTTCAAAGATTCAAGTAAATCGCAAGTGAACTGAGTAAAACTCAATTCATTTATGATGGGCATTCTGCTGAGTGCATCAGCCACTATATTGTACTTCCTCTTTCTATACCTTATTTTGTAGTCGAACTCTTGAAGGAGTTCGGCCCATCTCGCTTTACGCCCTTGTAGATCCGGTTGGTCATTAAGCAACTTAATGCTTTCATGATCCGACAAGATCAAAAGTTTGGCACCCTACAGATAGTGCCTCCATTTCTTTATTGCATGTACTATTGCATACGGCTCTCTCTCGTTTTGCACGGTCTAATTTCTTACTTTCAAAAGCAACTGGTCAATCTTCTTGTAATAAGACCGTGCCTATCGCCTTATCATTGGCATCGGCTTCAACCACAAATGGTTTATTGGAATCCACAATTAATAGTACTAGAGCTGTAGCAATAGCTACCTTAAGTTTTTGAAAACTTTCATTTTGGTCTATTCCCCAACTAAAGCTATTCCCTTTCCCTTTAAGTTGGTCTGTCATTGAAACAGCTATTTTGGCATAATCTCGAATGAATCTACGATAAAATCCAGATAAACCTAGGAAGATCTGCAGCTCTTCCAGATTCCTTGGAGATGGGCATTCAATAATTGCTCTTACTTTTTCTGGATCCATCTTGATTCCCTCTTTCGAGATAATATGCCCCAAATATTTGACCTCTTGTGCGAAGAATTCACATTTAGTTTACTTCGCATAAAGGGAATGTGTTCTTAACAATTGGAATACTAGTAGTAAGTGTTCCAAATGTCCTGTTGATTTACTAAAGATCAAGATATCATCCAAGAAGACTACTACAAAGTGTCCTAGATAGGGCCGTAACACACTATTCATCAGCTTCATAAAAGTAGTTGGTGCATTAGTGAGGCCAAAAGGCATCACCAAAAAATCATAATGCCCATATCTAGTACGAAATGCTGTCTTAGGAACATCCTGTGCCTTAATTCTTACTTAGTGATAGCATGATCTTAAGTCTATCTTTGTGAAGAATTTTGCCCCTTGTAATTAATCAAAAAGATCCTCCATTCTGGGCATAGGAAATTTATTCTTCACCGTTATCTTATTAAGTGCTCTATAATCAACACAAAGTCGCATAGAACCATCTTTTTTCTTTACCAACAAAATTGGCGAAGCCCAAGGTGAATTGTTGGGTTGTATAAACCCTTTATCAAGGTAATCCTTAATTTGTCTTTCAACTTCTTGGTGTTGTGTTTCACTTAGCTTATAAGGTGGTTTAGAAATAAGGTGTGTATCTCTATCTGTGTCAATTGGGTGATTTACATCATCCCTATCTGGTGCGAGGCCACTTGGTAAATCAGAAGGAAACACATCTTTAAATTTGTCTAACAAACCACTTAATTCATTACTTACATTCAACTCACAAACATAAGAAAATTATTGCTTTATATTACAGAAAGTAAAAGTGTTTTGTACATGAAGGGACCATAACATATATACCTCACAAGCTTCCTTCTTTATCAGCTTCTGAACTTCAGTGGAACACAACAAAGGGTTATCAGATACTTCATGTTCACCTTGAATCACAAAAGTCTTACCGTCCCTTTCAAATTCCAGTGTATTATGATGATAACTACGTTTTAAGGATGGTTCCAATCCCCATAGCCACTCCCTCCCTAAAGCAATATCAGCTCTTTCCATATTCATAATTTGGAAATCAAGTTTATCTTTATATCTTTGGATCTCGATTTCCAACTTGGATACCATTGTATTCCATTTTTTATTATCCTGACCTTGCATCATACGAACAATATATTGATGCCAACTCTTTTGTTGGGGAAGTTTTAATTTTTTGAAAAGTGCATAATTTATGAAATTGTGGGTGGCAAAGTCATCAATCATGACTCTAATCCTCTTTCCAGCTATCAATCCATGCACTCTAACTAAATCATGTGGTCCAAAAGTAGGCTGCCACATAGAAGTTGACATACAACACCTGTGTTGTACATCCTTGTGCAAGACCTCTAAAGATTTATACTTTCCATGCCCCTTTAATTCCAAGGTCTGCACTACATGGATTTGTTTTTCTTTTCCCTTGCCCTTGTCCTTATCCTTTCCTTTATCTTCCCTCTTTTTCCTTTGAGGGTAATTCCAAGCAGCATGGTTAGGGGATAGGCAATTGAAACACAACCTTTCTTTTTTGGCCTTATCAAAGTCATCTTGACTTAACTTTGGCCTTACATATTGTTTCTTTTCAAAGGGTTATCTCTTGCCCTTAAGAAATGGCATTTTCCTTTTAAATTTGCCTATGAATTTTGAGGTTTCAAATTCCTTAGTCTTGGGCTCCGTATCAGTGAGACTAGTGAGTGTACTTGGACACGTATTATCTTCATTGATTAATGCAAATTTAATTGCGTCTTCAAGCGTCTTAGGTGAACTCCTTTTCACTTCCTTTTTACAGGCCTTATCTAGTCCCCTAATGAATCCTCTTGTCTTTTGAAATTCATCTATTCCTTCCAATTTGAGGATTATCTCACGATACTCCTCCAGATATGTCAGCAAAGGTCTTCCCTTTTGTCACATAATCCCAATCTTCCCAATTTCTTTCCATTTCATTTTCAAGAAGGAATTTTTTCAAAAAGACCGATTCAAATTGAGCCCAAGTTTCAGGTATTTTATTTGCCTCCTTTAAAGTTCTCCACCATTTATATGCCTTTGGCCCCAAAGTTAAACTGGCCTCCAATGCTTGGAGATGTGGAGGGTTTTTAAGTTTGTGCAAATCTTCCCATTTTTGGAGAAAATTAAAGATAGTGTCTTTATTTCTGTCTTTTTCCTCCCCGAGAAACTGAGGGGGTTTTATATCTTTTAACACTGGGTTATCCCTTAACTTTTGGTGGGTTTCCCGAGGATCTCGCATAGTCACATCTAGATCTTTCGATGAAGATGGAATATCCGAGGTTTCTACCTTATTTTTATCCCTTTCTAGTAACAAGGCTAATTGAGATTTTATTTATGTGAGTGTTTGAGTTAGGAACTCCATTTGAACCCCCTGTGCTTGCACACGAGCAGTTAAATCATCAAATTGTTCTCGTGTAGCAAAAAATTCTTCCCATTGTTCTTCTTGAATTTCTGTTTCATGGGGATCCACCATAGGATGGTCCCCAGAACTAGAATCTTCCGTCATCCCCTTTTTCTCTTTACCCTCCATTAATACACTGGAATTAGAAAGCAAATATAAGAAGTTTGCGTACAAAATGAAGTACTTCCCTGATTATACTGATAGGGCAGCTGTTGATGGCTTTAACAGTTTAGCGATAACCAAAAAAGTGAGGAATAGTTCGACTTTCCTCCAAACCGAGCCGGTCGCGTTGAAATGAAGCCTGTCGGGCAGGAACACATAATAAGGAGGGGATTAAACACACACCCCCCCCCACACAGGTCACATGTAAACCAGCTATACCCACAGCTATATTTCAAACAGGACTTCGCCCATACTGACATAATCTATCAAGCGACGGTGGCCAATATTGACGTAATCTGTCAGGCGACGGCTGGCCAACGTCAGGTCTATCAGGCGACAGCTGGCCAATGCTGACGTAATCTGTCAAGTACACGAACTCTAGCGACGGCGCCAACACGGATTCGAATCCAAGCTCAAATTGAAGATTGATAGGGTGTGAGACCATCATGCCAACATGAAAGCATTCGCCTCAAGTTAAAACGGGACCCAACGGCTCTTTCCAAAAGACGGGACCCGACGGCTTTGATACCAGTATAAGATTGCTTGTCTTAAAGTCTTCGATACCATACAGTGACCCCTCTGTAATAGCACGAGAGAGACGGTTCCATTCACCACCCAACCTCGCCTAGAAGATTGCTGGCTCCTCTCCCTAGTTCCGACTACCAGCCGTCCGCTTCAGGTGAGTCCTACTATTCTTAGACTCACTTACTCTCTAGGCTCCCCTTGACCCCGTTCGGGTGCCCAAGGCCCCCGGACGGTCATCCCTCGCGCCTATCTCCCATAAGTTACATTTATTAATGTAATAGACAACCTGCCCGACCTGGCCTGGCTACCCAAATCGCTGCCCAAACATGTGGCAACTACACCAACTAATGCTTGACCTGCTCTAGAACAAAATGTGACTACATAAACAGCCCTAAACTGCCATGTAGATGTCTATGCCCATCCTGGGGATGACCATATCTTTGACATCTGTTGAGAAACCACATCATTCCATACAATTTCCCTTCTTCATTCCCATTTTCGGTTTCCGTTTCCAGCCCCAAAAAGACTGTGAGAGTGCGCAGCGAAAGAAGAACACGAACACAGAGGAGAGGAGAGATGAAGCAGAGAATGAAGGAAGAAAATCTGCACTGACTGAGATGAATGCTGAATACACTGGAATGGACAGAACAGTCCCTGCACGCAGCCCGGAGCGTCAGTGAGGGAACCAGGACAGACTGGAAGCAGAGGCAGCACCAATGCCGGAGACGGAGACGGAGGGAGCAGTGCTGAACCTGCAGAGCATGAATGAGATGAATGCTGGACTGACTGGGGGGGGCAGCTATAAATAGCCCCCAGCCAGAAAACTGGCCGACCAGCTAAACTGGCCGACCTGGCCAGATCTGGTCCGACTGGCCAGATCTGGTCCGACTGGCCAGTTCTGGTCCGACTGACCAGAACTGGTCCGACTGCCCAAAATAATGGGCAGTCACCCCAAAAACAGCCCAGATCTGGGCTGTAAAATGCCCAGGGCTGCATACATACTAAGGCAGCCTGAAAACACACTGACAGAGCTCCTCTGTCTCCTGTCAGACTCTGACAGGAGCTCACAACCAGGAGATGACAGACTGAGACTAAATAAGAGCAGGCTAACACCCCCTCTCAACTCCTGGGAGAGTCTGAAGACCCAAGAACCGCATGTGATGAAGCAAAGAAGCCTGAGGCAAAGGCTTCGTAAAGAGATCAGCTGCATTGGCCGCCGTAGGACAATAGACCACCACCAGCTCCGAATCCACGATCCGCTCTCGAACATAGTGATACTGAACCTCAATGTGCTTCGTACGAGCATGAAACACCGGGTTCTTGGCCGGAGCAAGAGCACTCTGGTTATCCACGCGCAGCTCCGTAGGTCCGGTCTGGGGAAAAGCCAATCTCCGCGAGTAAGCGTCGGAGCCAAACTGCCTCCATAGCGGTCGAACATAGGGCCCGATACTCAGCCTCTGTAGAAGAAAGTGCCACAGTAGGCTGCTTCTTGCTGCTCCAAGAGACAGCACCAGATCCAAGGGTGAAAGCATAACCTGTAGTGGATCGTCGCGAATCCACATCACCTGCCCAATCAGAATCACTCCATCCAGAAAGGGTAATCCCATCTCCATACATGATCCCAAAGGATCGAGTCCCCTGCAAATAGCGAAGAACCCGCAAGGCCGCCTGCCAGTGATCCTGGGTAGGAGTCTGCATAAAGGAAGACAATAAAGCCACCACAAAGGAGATATCCGGCCGAGTGTGAAGCAGCCAGATAAGAGAGCCGACAAGGCACCTGTAACGGGTGGGATCGGTAAGAGGAACGCCAGCTGTCAAAAGCTTGGACTCAGGGTCCATAGGGCATGAGATAGGCCGACACTCAGCCATATCAAACTCCGAAAGAAGCTCGGAGATGTACCTGTGCTGCGAGATAAAAATGCCCTGTGCCATCTGATAGATCTCCAGACCTAGAAAGAAGTGAAGGATCCCTACATCCGTCATGTCAAACTCCTGCTGTAGAATGGACCGTGTATGCTCCACCTGCTGAGTATCGCTCCCTGTAATAATAAGATCATCCACATACAAGATGAGAAACACCGAAAGAGAATCCACAACCCGTAAGTAGAGGTTGGGATCATAAGCGGAGCGCGCAAAGCCACTCTGTAGAAAGAAGCGGTCAATCCGCTGGTACCAAGCACGAGGAGCCTGCTTGAGGCCATAAAGAGCCTTCCGCAGCCTGTAGACATGATCCTCCTTCCCCTGCACAAGAAAACCAGGAGGCTGTGAAACATAAATCTCCTCCTCAAGAACGCCATTAAGAAAAGCAGACTTGACGTCCATCTGATAGACAGGCCAACGGTGGTGAGCAGCAAGAGCCAAAAGCACTCGGATGGTGGACATCCTAGCTGTAGGAGCAAAAGTCTCAAAGTAATCCAACCCTGCACGCTGGGCAAAACCCTTGGCAACAAGCCGAGCTTTATGCTTGTCCAAGGAGCCATCTGCAAGATATTTGGTCTTAAAGACCCATTTCACACCAATCACCTTCCGTTTCGCGGGACGCGGAACAAGCTCCCACGTCTGGTTTCGCTCGATGGAGTCGAGCTCGGCCTGCATAGCCTGTCTCCAAATATCCTGTGCAAGAGCCTCCTCCACAGTGGAAGGCTCGGAATCCTGAAGAATCTGTGACATAAGAGCATAGTTCACACATAGTGAACTGTCCCGCTGGGCCTGTAAACGGGCTGATCGACGAGGACCTGTAGAAGAAGCAGGAAAGTGAGTAACACCTGAATCCTGCATGAGCCGGCGATACCATAAAGGAATCCTGAGAGACTCCTTCTGTGAGGGAGACCGGGGGGTCTCCGGAACCTGTAAAGCACCCAAATCGGAGAGGGACTCCCCCTCACCGAGTGAAGGTAAATCCTCCGCATCTGAAGAAGGCTGTGTATCCTGTAAAGATCCCGAAGAGGCGGTAGAAGAGCTCGTAGAAGACGAAGGCACATCCACCAAAGGGGTAAGGGAAGCCGAAGGAGGAGGAGGAATAGGGGGGGTGCTAAGGGTGATCCTGGAAGGAAGTGAAGGGAGAGAAGGTGGGAGGGGATCCGTCGATGATGAAGAAACATCGGAAATAGAACCATCAATCGGATCCTCAGAGGCCGAAGCCTCATCAAAGATCACATCCCTGCTCACCTCAACCTGCCGCGTCGTCGGGTCGTAGAGCCGATATCCCTTCGTGGTCGTACTATAACCAACGAAGATAAGCTTTCTCGACTTAGAGTCGAACTTCGTCTTCCTCTTCTTCTTGTCCACATGGACAAAAGCATCGCACCCAAAGATGCGAAAATGGGACACGGAAGGCTTCTTTCCAAAGAAAGCCTCATATGGAGTCATGTCCTGTAACGCCGAAGTCGGAGAGTGGTTGCGTATATGCACCGCTGTAGCCACCGCCTCACCCCAAAGGAAATGAGGAAGACTCCTATGCTCCAGCATAGATCGGGCCATCTCAATCATGGTCCGATTTGCACGCTCCACCACACCATTCTCTGATGGTGTGTTCGTATGGGAATACTCCACCCGAATACCATGATCCCTGCAAAACTGAGAGAAAAGGTGAGAAGTGAACTCTCCACCGTGATCAGCTCGAACACCACGGACTTTGGAAGTTGTTTGGGTCTCCACAAACACCTGCCACTCACAGAAACGGGAGTACGCCTCGCTCTTGTACTCCAAGAAATAAGGCCACACATAACGACTAAAGTCGTCCACAATCAGCATCAAATACTTGGCCTTCCCAAGGGAGGCCGTGCCCATAGGTCCACAAAGGTCGGTATGAACCAACTCAAGCGGTGAAGTAGCCCTCCTAGAAGCAACCTGCGGGTGAGGCTGCCTGAGCTGCTTGCCCCTCAAGCAGCTAGGGCACAAAGTGTGAAGAGGAGGGAAATCAGGAAGTCCCTCCACCATCTTCCTCCTAGAAGCCCGGCGAAGAGAATCAAGGTTCAAATGACCATACCGAGCATGCCAGAGCAGCCCAAGCTCATGGGAAGTCCGCGCAGCCAAGGCTGTGAGCGTATAAAGCCCACCCTCCTGTGTACCTGTCCAAAGAGCATCACCTGTAGAAGCATCCTCCACTGTGACTGCATCCTGAGTAAAAATGACTCGGGTACCTAACTGAGTAAGACCATGCACAGATAATAGGTTAAAACCCAAATCAGGCACATAGAGAACTTTGGCGGAGGAAGACCGCCGGTCTGAAAACATAGGTAAAGTCCCCACTCCATGAACAGGAACTGTAGAATTGTCACCAATGGTGACTGTACCCCCTCTGGAACGAAGATCCTGAAGCCAATCCTGACGGAAGGTCATATGTGAAGATGCTCCACTGTCGACGAGCCAAGGCTTCTCCTGTGTGGTAGAAGCTAGGGCAGTGTCTTCCTCAACAAAGAGATGCACAAACGCAGATTCTGTTGTGGCTGGGGCCGCCTTTGAGTCCTTCTCCTTAGGCTTCAAATGGGGATACTTCTGCCAACACTTCTCCTCGGGATGAGTGCCCTTCCCACAATGGGGACACTTGGGCTTCTTCTCCTTCGCATCCTTCTTATCTTCCTCCTTCTTGTCCTTGGACTTCTCCTTCTTTTGTTTCTTCTTCTTGCCACCACCTGTGGCAGCCGTAAATGCCTTGGTGGAGCCACTGGCTCCCACCTCTTTGAGTCGCTCGTCATGCTCCAAGACAAGCGGGGAAAGCTCCTCCCATAGGAGAGTCTCACGGGTTCTCGTGGTGATGAGGCTGGTGTAGAAGACATCATAGCGGGGTGATGGCAGCTGAGTCAACAGAATCATCGCCATATCCTCAGATGATATCAGACGACCAAGAGAGGCAAGCTCGCCTCGCATATCCTCCATCTTCGTGATGTGCTCCTTCATGGAAGAAGAACCATCAAGACTGAGCATCCGCAACTTCTTCTCCAGGGAAATCTTGTGGGCAAATGTCTTGTGCTGATACAAAGACGCAAGCTTTGTCCATACTTCCGCCGCGGTTTTTAACCTGTGAACATGTACAAGAACAGAATCATGGAGACTCATAAAAAGAAAGGAACGGGCTCGAGAGTTGAGCCGATCCCATAAGGCTGCACGGTCCATAGAGGTGCCATCGGACGAATCCACGGGGGGTCGGTCGATGGGCGAAGAAACAAGATCCCACAGATCAAAGGTATCAAGGATGCAAGCCACCTTGCATGACCATAGGGAATAGTTGGAACCATCCAACTTGTCTTCCTTCGGAAAGGAAGGGAGAATCGGCACCTGGATAGAGGGAATCAAGGAAGGCATCCGCACAGTAGATGCAGTCTTCACTGAAGAAACCTTCGCAGTAGATGGAACCCTCTGAGATGCATGGACTGAAGAAGGACGAGTGCGAGGAGGGTCATCCCGTTGTCGAACTTCACGATAGTCCCGCCGCCGCTCAGAGGAATGATGAGAAAGAAGCTCATCCTCTGAGTCTTCAAAGCCTGAAAACTGGTAAGACATCTTCCAATCTGCAAAATACCAAAGAAAGTTGTGCCGCTGACGAAATAGGACCAACAGTGTGGTCACCAACCACCAAGATGCAGGCAGAAAGTGCCTACAGCCACCTGGATCTGCAAAACGCAAATAGATCTGATGGCTAACACCAGAAACGAGACCACCAACACCGGGAACTTGCCCAGACAGAGGTCGCCTGCAGGATAGGAGCAGCCAGGGTAGAAGCGACCTGCAAAACAGCAAAACGCAGGCTGTAGGAGGGTCGCCCTGCAGCAGAGGAGGTCGCCTGGCAGCAAACGCAGGGTTGCTGCGGCACTGGATGACGTGGCAGCCCCTGTGTACAGCAAACGCAGGCTGTACAGCCTTCTGATGCAGTCGCCTGGCTGGAATAGACCTGTTGGCAGCCTCCTGAAGGAATCGCCTGGCTGTTGTGGGACTGTGAACAGCAGCAGTAAGGTATTTCTCGCGTCCTCCGTGCTCTCAATCAGGCGATGATACCATGTGAGAGTGCGCAGCGAAAGAAGAACACGAACACAGAGGAGAGGAGAGATGAAGCAGAGAATGAAGGAAGAAAATCTGCACTGACTGAGATGAATGCTGAATACACTGGAATGGACAGAACAGTCCCTGCACGCAGCCCGGAGCGTCAGTGAGGGAACCAGGACAGACTGGAAGCAGAGGCAGCACCAATGCCGGAGACGGAGACGGAGGGAGCAGTGCTGAACCTGCAGAGCATGAATGAGATGAATGCTGGACTGACTGGGGGGGGCAGCTATAAATAGCCCCCAGCCAGAAAACTGGCCGACCAGCTAAACTGGCCGACCTGGCCAGATCTGGTCCGACTGGCCAGATCTGGTCCGACTGGCCAGTTCTGGTCCGACTGACCAGAACTGGTCCGACTGCCCAAAATAATGGGCAGTCACCCCAAAAACAGCCCAGATCTGGGCTGTAAAATGCCCAGGGCTGCATACATACTAAGGCAGCCTGAAAACACACTGACAGAGCTCCTCTGTCTCCTGTCAGACTCTGACAGGAGCTCACAACCAGGAGATGACAGACTGAGACTAAATAAGAGCAGGCTAACAAAGACTTCCTAGGGCCTTCTGAAAAAGTCAAAGCGCCGCTCAAGAGACTTCAATGGGCGAGACTCAAGACTGTTTGTGCCTATATATACGGCACCACCCATTCATTCTTCACTCACCACTGATTCATTCTGTCAATCACCCATCATCTCTCTCTCTCCTCTCCTTCCACCATCATCAGCTCCTATTGCCAGGCACCAACATCCACCATCATCTAGGCTCTGTTTTGGTCGTACCCTCCCTCGTCCTCAGCTAGCGCTTCCCTTCCATCATTGGCAACAACTCCTACGTGATCCTACACCTTGCGTTTGGAGTCCACACCCACTTGGTGTCATTTTTCACCTATCAAGCAGCATCATCCCTCACCTTGTGTTTGGCAGCCTAGAGGTGTCTGCTCTATCTAGCGTCATGATCCATCAACTAGTGTCATCATCAGAGTCTAATGGTGTTTGTGTTTTGCACTTTGACGGCTCCTCCACCATCTGGCATCACACTATCCAGCTAGCGTCATCATTTTGAGGCCCTACATCCTTGCATTTTGACATCCTAGCGGCTCCTCTACAGTTGGTGATCTCCTCCTCCAATTGGTAACAGCCCTAGAGACCATTGTTGCTTGTGTTTGGGCAGTCTACCACATAACTGCTACTAGCATCAGCTCATCGGGCCTATGTTTGCAGATTTAGGGGCTCCTCACCCTTCGACAACAATATCCCTGCTCCAAGCAACACCTCATCATCCATGCATTTGCAGAATGAGAGGCTTCTTTGGCAATCTCCCTCCTCCAGGGCATCCTTCGTGCTACCACACCCTTGTATCAGATTCACTTCATTATTTCATTCATTCAAATTGTTCTTCTAAGTTTTTATTCTCTTCTCATCAGTGTTTGCCGCACACACTCTGTGTTTCTCCCTACAAAACCCACTCTCTCTCTGGTTGCTATCATTTTTTGATATGGTATCAGAGCGAGAAGTGCTCAGTGAGCCATGAAGATCCTCTACATCAGTGAAGGCAAAGACAAGTTGCAAGATCGGCATCAACTTCTAATCATTACTCTACGTCTAATGCGTCACTGAGAGATATCCTTATTCTCCCTCCCACATTCTCTTTTACAGGTTGCCACTATGTTACCATGGCGTCTCCACCGACAGATGGCCTATCTCCTAGGTGCTCCTATTGCGGCAAGATCGGTCACACCCCCAAAGATTGTCGACATCGACCTTTGCTTCCTACCCCACCGGAGTATATGCGTCTTCCACCAAGCACTCCTTGTATCGCCTCTCCTTTCTAGGCCACAGAGATTGTTCTGTGTCAACTCTCAGCTTACTACACTCAAGGCAATGAGATGCATCACACACCCCCTAAGTCCTCACAAGTAAACAGAGACTCTAAGACCTCATGAGGCGATCAATCCTCCTAGAGGCCACCACATTGCATAGAGGTTTCCCCCACCCATTTTCAAGTCTAGTGGCTACCATGGCCCCCATCTCCTCCATAGCCCACTCCATTGAGAGCTCGCAATTGTTCCCTACCCTTGGCTCACCCTAAGCCTCCTATCCCACCCACTTCTACTCAAGTTCAAGAAGACATCTTTAGGCGCTCTCCAACTTTTGCTCCTTCCAAGCTCGAGATACCTTCTTTGGCACGACTACCAGTACTTCCTTCATCTTCAAACGCCTTAGGGTCCAAAATCAATGAGTTGGAGTCCCTCTCTCTCTCAAAGGGGAATCATGTTCCTTCGCCCTCAAAGGGGGCAACTCCTACTCCATCTCCCATTTCAGAGGGGGCCCTACTACTCTCGAAGTTCTTCACCCACCATTCTTTACTTTCGAGGTTTGGCTCTCTTTCGAGTAGTTTTACCTCCACTATAGCCCAACATCTAGAGGATCTATCTTTGATCGGACCCTTGGATTTTCAACGACGACTTTATGACTAGGCCTTCGTATTCCTTCTAGCATGGTGTAACGGAGCTAGTGGCTTCTCACCCGAGGTTGTGTTTCAAGTTCTACCGTTCATCTAGTCTCTTAACTATCTTCACAAGTCTCCTTTCACATGGCATTATTTGATTACAAGGTGGATCTTCTTCTCTTCACCTCACTCCTCTTTTGTGCTCCTTTTTGGGGTTGAGAGGGGGTGTTGGAAAACCACATCATTCTGTATAGTCTCCCTTCTTCATTCCCATTTTTTATTTCCATCTCTAGCCCCTAAAAGGCTTTCTAGGGCCTTCCAAGAGAGTGGAAGCACCACTCCAGAGACTTCAGTGAGCGAGACTCCAGAATATTTGTGCCTATATATACAACACTACCCATTCATTCTTCACTCACCACTGATTCATTGCATCAATCACCCATCATCTCTCTCTCTCTTCTCTCCTTCCACCATCATCATCTCCTACTGCCAGGTGCCAACCTCCATCCTCATCTGGGCTGCGTTTTGGTGGCACCCTCCCTCCTCATCTGGCACTTCCCTTCCATCATTGGCAACAACTCCTGTGTGCTCCTAGGAACACCTTGTGTTTGGAGTCCACACCTACCTCACGTCATTTTCACCTCTTGTGTTTGGCAGCTTGGAAGTGTCTTCTACGTCTGGCGTCATCACTAGAGTCTAATGGTGTTTGTATTTTGCACTCTAGCGGCTCCTCCACTATCTGGCATTACACTATCCAGCTGGCATCATCATCTTCAAGCCCTACATTCTTATGTTTTGACATCCTAGTGTCTCCTCTACAATTGGCGATCTCCTCCTATGGTTGGCGACAACCCCAGAGACCACTGTTGCTTACATTTGGACAGCCTAACTCATCCTCACCACCTCGCGTCACATCCAGCTACTAGCGTCAATTCATCAAGCCTGCGTTTGTATATTCAGAGGCTCCCCGAAAGAATCGAACCACATATACTTAATCCTCACCCTTCAATAGCAGTCTTCATGCTCCCGCGACACCTCATTATTCCTGCATTTGCAAACTCAGAGGGTTCTTCACGAATCTCCCTGCTCTAAGGCATCCTTCGTGCTACGACATCCTTGTATTAGATTCACTTCATTATTTCATTCATCATTCATCTTGTTCGTTTGAGTTTTTATTCTCTTCTCACTATTTGCCGTACACACTGTGTTTCTCCCTGCAAACCCTATTGTCTCTCTGGTTGCTTAGTCATTTCTTGACAACACCCCCTCTCAAATCATGTACACGGACATAAAGCCAAGGGATTTGGAATGTTGACAAAGAACGGCCTGAGGAAGGGCTTTGGTAAACAAATACCACATTATCCTCTATCTTGCAATACTCCACATCAATGATCTCATCCGAGAGCTTCTCACAAATGTACCGATACTAGATCTCTATGTGCTTCGTCGAAGCATGGAAAATGGGATTCTGTGCCAAGGCTATGCAACTTTGATTGTCGTACGGAAGTGAAGTAGCCGTTGTCTGCGAATAACCAAGCTCCTCCAACAACCTCTAAAGCCAAATGGTCTCACAAGTGGTAGTACAAGCCACTTGATACTCAACCTCTGTAGATGAAATGGCAACTACAAGCTGCTTCGTAATGCTCCAAGAAATCGCACCTATACTTAGAAGAAAACAATAGCCTATAGTCAATCTCCTATGATCAAAATCTCAAGCCCTCATCCAACATCATAACACCAAAGAACCATATGCACTTGCTGGATAAAATAGGCCAAGGTTGTGGGTCCACCTCAAGAGCCTCAGTATCCATAAGGTAGCTTGCCAATAAACCTTCTTAGATTCACTCATTAAGTCTGCAAGCAAACCCGTTGAAAAGCACAAATGAATCTATGTATTTAGGAGCCAAATCAACGACCCAATCAATTGTCTATAGCAAGAAGTATTTGCCAATGGAGAATCTATATCAGCCATAGCCTTCCGATTCAAATCCATGGGAATAGAAATAGTCCAACACTCCAACATCTCAAAAGTGGTCAAGAGCTCCTGCACATACCACTGCTAGGAGAGAAAGATCCCCCTCTCAGTCTACCATGTCTCATGACCTAGAAAGAAATGAAGAAGCATCATATCCGTCATCTCAAACTTCTCATGGAGTACCTCCTTAGTTTGCTTGACCATCTGGGCATGGTCATTTATCAAGGTGAGATCATCCACATAGAGCACAAACACTTCATATGCCCTTCAGCTAACATGTGGACATACAAATTTGGATCGGATATAGATCTCCGATACCCTAACTTATCTCGAAGGAATGAATCTATTTTCTCACTCCAAGCATGAGGAGTTTGTTTGAGACCATAAAATGTCTTCTTTAACCTCTATACCTTACCATTCGAGGAAGAAAATCCAAAAGGCTATTCAGCATAGATCTCCTTCTTTAAGTTGCCATTCAAGAACTTAGATTTGACATCCAACTGGTAAACTAGCCATTTCCTATGGTTGGCAAGAGCTAACACTGTCCAAATGGTAGCCATATGGGATGTGGGTGCAAAAGTATCATGGAAGTCAACACATGGCCGCTATGCAAAGTCATTGGCAACCAACCATGCCTTGTGCTTGTCGAGTGTGCCATCACTGAGATACTTGGTCTTAAAGACCCACTTGACTCCAATTACCTTGCAATGAGTAGGTTAAGACACAAGATACCAAGTGCTAATCCTCTCTAGACTTCAACTCCTATTCCATGGCCTTCATTGATGTTTAGACTGTACTGCCTCCTTTATCACTGTCAACTCCCTATCCTACATGGCATAGGTCACCAAAACATTGTTACTACAAACAAGCTTAGTGGAATGTACCCAATTCCTCCAAGATCGCCATGGTCCATCTTGTTGATGCCACTCCTCGCAAAGTCCTTAAATCCCTGCACCACAAAGTCTCTCACAAACCCAACAAGGAGGAGGCCTATACACCCTTCACCGCTCTATGGTTGTCAAAGTCTCTAGAACATCCACCAATGGGAAAGCCAGTGGAGAACCAATCTCCTCATTCGCAGACGGAGCCTTAAGAGATATAGGCTCCACTGGAACTAGCTCAGGTACCCAACTCACATGGATCTCCAAGAATAGGGTACTCCTCAACCCCCTCAAATGCTGAAAACTCCACGAACTGCATCTCGGCTCATCTAGACATCCCATGAGACGGGATCATACATCCTGTACCCCTGTGACACAAACTTGTAGCCAACAAACACCCGGCTCTTGGAAATTGGCTCAAACTTATCCCTCTGCTTCTTTGGAATGTGAATATAGGCATCACATCCAAATACCTTGAAATAGGAAACATCCAGCTTTTAGTCCAAAATACACCTCAAAAGGAGTCATACTTGCAACGACAAATGTAGGTGACCAATTTAGGATATGAACTCTAGTGGCCACTACTTCGGCCCAAAGATACTAAGATGTCTATCGATGCTCCAGTATAGTTTGAGCCATCTCAATCACACTCATGTTCTTCCACTCCAAAAGGCTATCTCTTGAGAAGTGTTAGCATTAGCATACTCTTGAAGAGTGTTAGCGTTAGCATACTCTTGATGAATCCCTTGCTCTACACAAAACCAAGCTAATTCATTGGAGACAAACTCTCCACCTTTTTTGGATCTCACCGTCTTAAGCTTCCTACCTAAATGGTTTTTCTCCGAGATAAGCCAATCCTGAAAATGTGAGAAAGATTCAGATTTTAGTGATAGAAAATACGCTGCCCATGCCATCTTGTTGTAATCATCCACAATCAACATAAGTAAAGACTCCCCTTGAGCGATTCTATCCTCATCGGTCCACACAAATTTGTAAAAACAAGCTCCAAGAGCTCCTTTGCATGTCTCCAAGCCTTGTTGAAAAACCTATCTCTATGCTATTTACCACGGATGCAAGATATGCACAATGGATGGCTCACCCCAACATCTAGCAATCCATGCACAAGCTAGTCATGAGCTACCTTCCTAAGGTTCTCATAGTTGAGATGGTTGTACCAAGCATGCCATAGCTCGGACTGAGACTGAGAAGTAAGAAGAAAGAAGTAAGGATTGAAGAGCTCCACACCTTATAGACATCATTCTCCTCATGCCCTTGGCAAAGTACTTGTCTTGTCTTTCCATCAAGAACCTGAAAGGCGTCCCTGTCAAACTCAACCATGAGGTCAAGTCCACAAAACTTGCTCACGGAAAGGAGATGATAGCCAACCCTAGAACGTAAAGAACCCTCAAAGTGTGAGTGCCATTATGCCCATCCGGAATCAACTAGGATCACCCTTACCCTGTGTAAGAACAAAAAGAACTATCACCAATTAGAATATACCCATGCATTGACCGCATATGGGCAATGCCATCTAGAGGAGGAGTCATGTGGCAGGAAGCACCACTGGCACAATCCATCCTCGTATCTGTGGGACCATTAATGCTGCATCAGACAAATACCATGAAGAAGGCTCAATAACCTATAAATATAGAAATGCTATTGATGAAGGAGCAGCCACCACTCCTAAAGTCCCTTTTGTAGTCTTGTTTTCCTCCTCGGTGTCATTTTTATCCTTATCGGGACAATCTTTCTTCCAATGACCTATTTTACCACAGATATGGCAAGTGGACTCCTTGTCCTTGTTGTTCTTGTCTTCTTTCTTCTGCTTTTGCTCCCCTTCTTTTGGAAAGCGTGACCTATAAGACCTCACATTTCTAGGATTTCATTCCCTTCAATTGTTCCTCTTGGTCCAAGACCATAGGAAACAGCTCCTCCCATTAAAGGGTCTCCATCCACCCTAAAGCAATCAAAGCGGAGTAGAATGCACTGAATTGAGGGGCCAAGTGCAATAACAAAGTAATCGCCATATCCTTAGAGGAGATCGGCTTGCCAACATTATAAACTTGCATCTGAAGAAGCTGTCGAAGCTTATTCACATGCTCCTGCATGGAAATGGACTTGCTTGGATTCAAAGTCCGCATACGCATCTCCAAAGAGACCCTCTTCATGACAATCATCCTATTATAGCGCTGATCTAGTTCAAGCCATACCTATTGAGCATTGGTAAGATGCTCAATATGAGCTATCATGGCTGGAATACATGAAAGAAATAAGAAAGGACAAATGCGTCCCAATGTGCTTGTACCTTCACCAACTCCACTTTCTCCGAAGAAGAAAGTTTGAAAAGATCCAAAGCCAATGGATGATCAATGGCCTCCATCACGAGCTCCACCAAATCATAAGACTTCAAGATGGCAAGCATCATCATCCACCAAATACGGTAGTTTCCCCTTCTAGGTTTTGATCCTATGGGAGAGCTAGTAACACGGCATCCTTTCAGTCCATAATCGCCTGGAACTCCACATCGATTTTAGATGACATGGCTCCTAAATAACCTACACAAAACAAAGGGTAGCCCCCTCTGATGTCAAAAAAGCAGCCTGCTAGGGCTTCCTCCGCTCCTCCTTCACACACTTTAATCACCAAAGGTGATAAAAAATCGAAATCTGCTGTAAGAGGCTGAAAATGCAGCATTTTCTCCTAATTTAATAGCAAAACCTGCACAACAACAGCCAACTCCCTTCCTTTCCTGCATGTATGCACTTGCATTATGTCAATGTATAGCCCTCATGCTCGCCCTTGAAGGTTACAAACCCAACCCTGATGTCACATTGAAACCTGCTCTTCAGATCTGCCCACAATCAATGAGCCCTTCTACACTCCTCTCATACCATGTCAGAGTGCAGTGAATGCACAAGCACTAAGAGAAAGACAAAAACACAAAGGGGGGGGGGGGGGGGGGGGGGGGGGGCGGGGGGGGGGAGAGAGAGAGAGAGAGAAAGAGTCAACAAAATGCTGAAGACTGCAGAGTAGGAATGCTGAATACTGAAGGCAGATATATACAATGGGCTGTCAGACTATCATTAGCTAGAGCTCTCTCTCTCACCTGCAAGAAAACTGAGCAAAATGACCCTGGGCAGGCCTGAAATAAATAGGCCAAAAATAATGATTAAAAATGACAGGTCAGCCAGTTGTAAACTGGCCAACTGCCGCTGATCAGTTCTACTGCATCAAAATAATAAGAGAATAATGCATCTACTGCTACAAAAATGATGTCCTGCCATGTGGCTGCCATGTGGCAACCTATCCGACTGCTCCAGCCTGCCCAACCTGACCTGCCTGCTCAGACATGCTGGCGACTGCACAAATTGATGCCCAACCTGCTCCAGAACAAAATATGACTCCTGTGCCTGGGGATGACCATATCTCTAGCAAGGGGTGGAAGTGGGATCTCCTCAAAGTCTAGTGAATCAGCTAGGTCCTAATCCATGACACATCTTCTCCCTCCTAAGGAACAATTCTCTCTCTTGCCTCCATGGCAAAGACCTCTGAAGTTAGCACCTCAGTTGTGTCTACAAGGGTATGTGCAATGCAGGCAATCAGGGCTCTTGACCAAAGGAGCTTCTGTGGAGGCTAGAGTCACAGGCATACCAATGATGGCACTGGGAATCTAGCTTCCCTACAAGGGTTGGGGGGTTAAGTATATCAATCACGCGCTAAGGACTGTGCGGGCTTCTATAGAAAATGGTTGGGATACCACTGGTATTACTGACAAAGTCTAAGATTCCTAACTCGTAACTACTCATCCAACAAGCCTTAAGCTCTTCACCTAGAATCTACCTAGATCGCCACCTAAGCTTCACTGCGGAAGCTTATGGATGGACAAATCCATCATCGTATTATTTTGTCTGCAAATAGAGATATGTCAATTCTTCGCTAATGTGCTATCTACTCTATTCTTTGCTCAAATGTTGTTTACCACACCATGTAATTTTATAGTATCTTGTGCAATATATCCTAAGAGTCAGGTTATTCATCCACTCATTTAAAAGTTATGATTGGCATCCGTTCATGCTTACATACATTCATGGTAATGCAAGATATGTATGATCTATTCATAGTAATAAATCTGATGAATGAGGACAAGACTTTGTGGATTCTGCACCTGTATGCCCCAGACGAGATTTTGGGTGGACATCTTGTGCAAGGAAGAAGGGTCTTGTGTGGCATTGTGATGAGGAAGGTTAGTGCTAGGACAAGTCAAGGTTTAAAGAGTCTGCACAGTCCAGAGAGGTGACTAATGCAGGGTGTTGCTTCTGGTCGCAACATTGAGGTCTCTGTAGTGAACCCAGAGATTTTCCTAAGATCCAGCTGCTTTTGCTTGCAGCAGCAATGGTGTAACCTGTGTACATCATAATTTTGGCAATGAGTGGGAGCTCCATAATGTGCTGAAGCTTTGCACAAAGTCTGAATTCAGATGGAGCTGTAGTTCGGACAATCCAGCTATTCCAATATCAGCTACAATAAGTTTTGAAAGGCCTGGAAGTAGTAAATATGACTGAGGGATAATTAGAGAGATAATCACCATAACTAATGAGAGATTAATCACTGGAGATACTAATCTGGATGCTTACCAGAAGTGATCAATCAGGGCTAACAAAAGAAAAGAAATTACTTTATTTGGAATCCCTGGTGATTCAAAGTAGACTAAAAAGGTATAGGAAATAAATCATTGCACTTAGAACCAGGCTGTGTGTCTCACTAACTGTCAGTCCATGTTTTACATATCATCTGCTCCTAGATCTCCCAAACTATTATCTGCATTCTTTATCAGCCCAGGACCTAATGCTGAGATGAAGTAAGTGGCTCGAAAAACAACAAGATGGAATTGCAACAACACTCTTTGTCACCCTTATGTAGCAGCAAAAGTATGCCTTTGGTGCATGGAAAAAGCTTCATATAGCTATGTTATGCATGGAAGATAGAATCAATATAGCTCTGGTTAACTGTAACTTGTAGAAGCTTGGCCCCGCTTTGTAAATAAGGCTTAGCACTATCATTATTGACACACATGGATTTACAAACTCTGGTTAAGATTGCTAAAACCGGAAGAATGGTGCCCATTTTTAAGACAGGCTGTATAAGATGTCTTTATTGACTAACCCACTGAAAGCTGGAATGAGTATATAGAAGTTATGACCGAAATACTTACTGAATCGCCTGATCCTCACAACTTCAGCAATTTTACTTATTGAAGATCCTGGCAGCTGTTGTAATATGGGGATGCACCCCAAGAAATCAACCACTGAAATTTTCAAGAAAAGAGCAATGATTTCTCAGGCTTCTCAAATCGGTGAAGAAGGAAATCAAAACAAGTCAATGGCTAACAGTAAGGTAACTGAGCATGTCATAACAGCTCAATCTCGCATAACAGTGCTCATTACGCTGCATGACAAAGACCAAGCTGGTGCATCACTGATTAGCAGACAGTAATTAACTATTGTGCAGATTAGGCATGCTAGGTGCGATCAAAAAAAGTCGATGGCTAACATAAGGAAACTAAGCACGTCATAACAATTTCAATCTCACATGAAAGTGTTCACATACTGCATGACAAAGACGAAATAGAAAAGGCTGATGCATCATTGATTAGCAGAGGGTAATTAATTCTTGCGCAGACTAGGCATGCTTGAACTTCCATGCTTGCAGGAGGCTCTCAAAAATGAGGTTTTGCGTTGCAAATATGATGCTAAAAAGGGTTTTCTTTCTTTGCGATTATAATCCATCTGAATGAGACTTCATTCATTCGGAGCAGCTTGTTGCTCACTTATAACGATGCTGCTTCCCAGCACCATTAATGATGCTGGGTGCAATCATGGTATACGCCATTAATGATGCTAGTGCAATCATGGTAATACAATCTCACATGGTTGTGTACAAAATCAGTAATGAGACGAATAGAGGGATCTCACATGGCAAATAGATGTTTTTCCCGCAGTGTTAGTAGTATCTCCAAACAAGGTCAGTTGAAAACAGAGCAGGGGGGGAACAGAGTCATAAATTGGACCTACCCTCGTCAGCAGCCATGGCCATGACCAGAAGCTTAGAATTATGATGCAACCGGAGTAAGCGTTCCAGCAATTGCGTCAATTTTTGCGTATCAAAACTTACACATGCCGTGCTGGCCCGGATCACAGCTCCCTCTCGATCCTATTTCTACGATTTTGTTGCGGAAAAGCACTCCTGTACTCTCTTTTTCTATAAGTGCGAGCCATATCAGGCTGGTTACATACCACGTGACGGATCACCAAGCCATATCACTCTCGTCACACACCAAGTGTCGGCATGCACTTTTTGAAATTGGGTACAAACATGGGCATCGTACCTTTACACACCAAATGGGTATAGTTTGTAAAAAAATAAAAAATAATAAACTTACATTACAAATGCAAAAAGTGCACCCTTGTCCGCCACTTTACAAAGTGGGCAGGGAGGACAAAAGTAGGTAGGGAGTTCACCTGTTTAGTAGATAAACAACAAGTCATGTCCTCTCCAATGTGTAAAGGATTGCCGAAGTCCAAACCTTAAAAAAGTGTTTTGATTGGTTAAAGCTTACAAAGTGGGTGTCTGTCATTTGGTGTGTAACCAACCTCAACTGTTATTTGGAACATCACCCCGAGTGGCAAGAACCATCCCTAAAGATGGCAAATGTCGCAAAGCCATGCGCGCACAAAAGGGAGGAATCGATCCGAAGACCGTTTAGAACTTAGAACCTAGACACCCACCTCGACCAATTGCACTACAGCTCGTTGAGGCCCGCATACTCTTTGCTCACAAAAAATAAAAATGTCAACCTACATGCAATATAGTGATACACTTTGCATGTGTGTGTTATGGTATCTTATGCACATGTTTGGATGTGGTGTCATGTGTGTCTCGATGTGTTTGAGCATGACGGGTCTTCATATGTAGGTATTTTTGTGTTTTTCACGTATATTTCTGTATGGCATGCATACGCACATGTGTGTATTATAAAAGAAGAGTATGATGCAACCTTATAGCCCATTTCACTACATACCGTTTTAATCAATTACATGGTCAAATTTGATATGAAATTGATTGTGTGCTAATTATTAAAACCACTCAAGTAAATTGTACCTACAAATAATATTCTAAGAAACAACCTCTAATCAAAGAATTATTATAGTTATTATATATGAGAGCAATCAGATGTGAAGCATTGTAGTATATTGAGCAATATTTATCATGTGACGTTGTAATTACATGTGCATGCTATGTGATAATGGAGCTCCCCTATTATTGTCTAGGTTCTCTTCATTTTCTCTTCTCTTTGCTCCATGTTCTTTGTACATTGTTGTAACCCTATAAGTTTACTTGGAACAATGTTATGACAATGAGGCATTACATCATCCATGTTCTTTGTACATTGTTGTAACCCTATAAGTTTACATGGAACAATGTTATGACAATGAGGCATTACATCATCCACGCTTGCCAAATAGAGGGCAAGTCCCAACTTACAAGTAATTTCTCCTTGGCAAGTCATAATTTTGAATCTCTTGTTGAACAATTTTAGGAATGCTCTACCCTTGCCATGTATGTTAGATACCAAGTTCAGTAGATCCATGTATGTGTTTATGTGTTCTCGGGTGTCCTTAGGAAGTTTTTGAAAAAGAAAAGTGTGGTATGTACATGTATAATACATGTACATATTGAATTTATGTCCTACGAAGTATTGTATAGTTCCACAATGTTTATGCATGTAAATCAAAGAGTTTTTGGATCCATGTTCCCCACATGTTTGCATACAAGTTTTGTGCAAGCATATTATCATACTATTTAAGATATGTAAAATTGGGAGTTTGCATGTTGTATGTACAAGCATATGTTTGCAGGTATGCACACATATAGGGAGGGAGATATGATTTTTTGGCTAAGAATATTTAGAGTTTTGAAAATGGAAAATGCCCATGTATGTAAACTTTTTAAAAAATTTCCTAACAATATAAAAGCGAAGGTACTGATATGCGTTCTCACTATTGGATAAATAGATCATACATAGGATTACAATATGAAGCACATACATATATTCCCAATCATTAAACATGCATGTCTCTAAAACTACATATAAAGCGTACACGACACTAAAAATTCACTCAAAACGAATGTTTGTAATTTGCAAAACACATGTAACTTAATGTAAGTACCTAGATATGACATCAAAACACTCAAAGATGTTGCAAATGATTAACTCATATTGTTTTTTCCTTTAAGCATAAATATGCTTCTTTTCAAGTGTATTATTTTTATACTTATAACTTTAAGTCTACACCATGTTCCTGTTTAAAGCCCTTAGCAACCACTCTGGCCTTATATCTTGGCTTGGGGCATCTAGGGGTACTTTTCAACTTGTACATCCACTTGCATGGCAAAGCACACTTGCCACTCGGCAAAGGAACCAAATCCCACATATGATTATTCTACAATGAGTCATACTCCGACTACATAGCCCTCTCCCAAGAGTGCCTATCACCTCTGCACATGGCCTCATCATAAGTAAGAGGCTCACCAACATTTGTCACCATAACATAATCCATAGAGGGATCAATCCGCACAGGCTATCATCTATCTCTAGTAGACCGCATCTCAAGTTAGGCTATGGGACCATCATACATAGAGTGTGTCTCATGGGTAACAGAAGAGACCAACTAGAGGCACAATAGACTGAGCAATGTAATGGAAGCTTAGTACATAACCAACCAAGATGCATACCTAATTGACAACATCATGATAGAGATAGGTGATGCCCCAAAGTAATGTTAGATCAACCCACTAAGCATCAACTGTGTACATAAAGCATGACAAGAGCATGTGCATATCACCAAGTGCCATGATCTCATTGTAACATCCTCAATCTCAACTACGTAACCAAATGTTCAATGTAACATCCAAATGTTAAGTAGCAGCTCCCATTGGAACAAAAGTCAAATGCCAGACGAGAGCAAACAAAGCTCAAAACATCATGTGGAAGGCATCCATACATCCAAGATCCAAAAAGCATACATCCGGGAGCACCCAATCCAAGTAACTTGCAAAGTGCTTATTGGAGCATCAAATAATCATAGATAGCAAAATGAACGACAATCAATGTCAAGATTCAAAGCTCTAATCTTAGCTCAAAAGCAATCCGGGAGCACAACCAAGCATGTAACATGAGCCTTAAGCATTGATACATCAACCTGAATAATCGGTAAGCACTTGGGAGTAATATGCATTGCTTTCACTGATAAAATAGCATTTATCCCTACTTATTATAGCATTAAAAAACCTCTACAAAACTGAGCAAAAGAGTGCTCAAATCAATCCCATAGCATTGCAATGCATTGGCATAACATCCCTAGATGATAAGGCATCAAATAAACATCTTGGGAAGCATAAGTGACCTCCATACAATGATTGAAGTGTTGTCCATAGGTAGTATACATCAAACCACTATGAATACATAGTTAAGATTTAAAATGGGAAGGCTAAAATCCAACTCTAAGAGCTAGTAAGCAATGTCGGGTGCCAAAGGGTGAATGCCCAAGTGTTAGCCAAGGAGTAGAGGCCAAATGCAAGGCAGGAGAAGTGCCTAATGAGGCAGGAAAAGGGGGAAGGACATCAAGCATAGATACACTACATGTAGCCCCTCTTGTTGGAGCTACTAGTGCCTATAATGGATCCCAAAGAAATGATGACTAGGGCCATGGGAAGGCTTGAAGCAAGACTCAATATGTCTGCTACTATCATCGAGAAGAAGAAGAGCACTGAATCAAACCTCGAGGTGAAGAATCCATGGCTGCCATTGAAACTGTGAGCTAAAGCTTTTCTCCACAAGCTAAAGCAATGTCGGGTTCCTCAATGGTGGTGCAATGGCTCATATACTACTTGAAGGGAGTGAGCCCTGAAGTGGGCATGGAGTGGAAGTAAGAGCTATGGTAGAGAGAGAGAGAGAGAAAGAGAGAGAGAGAGAGAGAGAGAAGATGTGGGAACTCCAACAGTCACAACGTGTGACGGCCTTCCCCTTATTCAAATGTCACTAAAAGAATAAAGAATGAAGTGACAATGATGGGTGCTCGCCACTTGCAATGTACAAGTGTGAAGGTATGTGGGTACTATCAGTGTAACTAATATGCGGGCGGCTCGGCACATTTGCGTTTACCCCCAACAAATCCCTCAACTCATGGGCCATGATTGTCTCCTCATCTATTCCCCTAGCCAAGGTCAAGTGCTTTAGTAGTTCCTTAGATCTTGAATAGGGAAACAAGTACTCCATGCATGATAAGAGAGAAGATTTGGAAAACAAGGATGTCTCCTCTATAAGGGGCTACATATATTTGAGTTTTTTTTCTTGTGCACTCATTAGTATATCTATCAGAATGATTCTCTACACTCATTGGTATATCTATCAAAACTAAATATTCTCTGCACATGTCAATATTTGCACTTGGGCATATGTGCCCATATATGTGCCAATATAAGCAAGGCTATTTGAATCGGTAATTTCAATGGTCATACTGGCACCCAAGACCAAAGCTTTTACTGATGCATGTTCTAATGGTGGTGCTTGACATTTCAAAATAAATTGGCATATATTTCCATCTTATTTATTGTCAATATTTCCTTCATCCCTTGTAGTGATCATTATCTTATTGTAAGCATGTATCAAGATGGTTGTTGAAACATTATACAAATTTGGTAATTTATTTAGTTAGTTGTAAGAAAAATTCATTCAAGTGGTTTGCATTCATGACAATCAATGTGCACATTGGAGAGTAATGCCCTTATCAACATATTTGAGACCAATGCCCAATCTTTGCCATACAATCTAAATTTGAGTAGCTTCACCACAATGAGTCTCTTGCACATCCCAAATGTTATTTTGATATTATCATAATATTAAAATGAAAGATATACAAAATATTATTATTGGAAATAAAGACAATTTACCAAGGCAATACCCTTATCAATTTTCTTGATATTCACTACATGCTAACAAATAAATCCTCCTTTGTAATAAGCATAGTGAATTAAACGTGATCCAATTGGAAAGAAACTTAACCGAGTGAATTTCAAGGGTATAGTCCTCTATTTTTCAATCCATGTGTTACACATTTTGTCTCTTATTCTCTTGTTAAACCAATTTATAGTTTCTGTCGTATACCGTTTTCCAAATAGTTTGGATAACTTTAAATTCACATGCTACTTTTAAGGATAAGAGGTCAAATAAGTGCATATTTGTGGGTACAATAGTGCAAGAAAAGGGTACAGATTGTACAATCCTGTTTCCAAGAAAGTTTATTTAGTAGAGGTGTGATTTTTGATGAAAATTTAGAATTATCACTTGCTAGTTATGACACATATCAGGTTGCAAAAGATGTGTTTGAAGGGTTGCTTCTTATTTCTTTTGGTGATACAACTGGAGCTTCATTAAATGAACAAAATGTTCAGTCAAACTACTCCATTAAATAATGTAGAAATTCAACCTATGGTTGATCTAAATATTCAGCAAGATGTTTAATAACAGGTTCATCAAGAGCATGTGCATAATCAAGAGGGTAGGCACATACTCAGATGGTACTTGCAGACTCTACAATATAGTCATTTGGATGCTCCTCTCGATGGTTGTACTCCAAGACAAACACATCTACATTATCATGCTAATGTTATGGAATTTTTAATGGCAACAAATACACTTGATGATGAAGATCCCAATTCTTTTGAGGATGCACAACAGAGTGTGCATTGGATGGAAGCAATGCAAGTTGAATATGATTCTATAATGAAGAATCAAACATTGGATTTAGTTACATTGCTTGTTGGAAAGAAAGTCATTGGTACTAAATGGGTCTATAAACTGAAATGAAAAGTAGATGGATCCATTGACAAGTACAAGGCCACGCTTGTGGCAAAATGCTTTGCACAAAAAAAAGGTATTGATTATGAGGAGACATTTGCTCCTACATCTTGCATGACTACAACCAGGTATATGGTTGCATTGGATGCCCATTATGGTTGGATTGTGCACTAGCTTGATATTAAAACTACAGTTTTACATGGGGAACTTAGTAAGAAGTGCATCTTTAGCAACCCATGGGTTTTGTAGTTAAAGGATTCGAACACTTGGTATGCAAGCTAAAAAAGGCTTTGTATGGTTTGGAACAAGCTCCATAAGCTTGATATGCCAAAGTTGATGCCTTCTTACTCAGTTAAGCTTCCATTAACAACCCATCAAAGTCTACTCTTTACGTATGCAAATAGGGAAGGGGAGGGGGAGTCCTTATCGGTCATTTGTCTTCAACTTTTGATATGTCAAATTTGGGGCCTTTGCATTACTATTTGGGTTTTTAGTTTATTCATGATATTAGAGGCATTGGATTGTCACAATCCAAATATATTGGTAAAATCCTTGAGAGATTTAGCTTCAAGGATTGCAAGCCAATAAGCACACTAATGGAGATTCGACAAGTTGTCTTTGCATAATGATAGTGATAGTGATATGTTTGACATTCATACATATGCTCCAACAGTCTGTTGATCTTGTCAAGATCTCGACATAACCAGAATCCTGCAGATTTGCTCACGAAAAGCCTCTCTACAAAGTGCTTTGCCTTTCTCAGGAGGTTGATGGGCGTGGGATGAGATGACGTCTTTCCTCATCCTGTTGTACATGTGTACATGTTGTACTGTCTTTTTTTTCTTTTTCTTTTCACTCCTCAGTGGGGCAGATTCGCCTTTAAGTGGGAGGTTGTTGGGGGTAAAGGCGCATCTGCCTAGCCGCCCATATATTACTACACTGACAGTCACCGCCACTGCATACTGTAGGTGGCGGGTGCCCGTCACCGTCACTTTATTCTTTATTCTTTATTCTTTTAGTGATAGTTTGAATAAAGGAAGGCTCGGTCACACATTGTGACTATTGGAGTTCCCATTTCTAGTCTCTCCCTTTCTTGCTCTTGCTCTCCTACCACAGCTCTCGAGCCCAACCTTCGATCCGTCGCTCCCTTTCAGCAGCTAGCACCATCCTTTCTTAATTATCCCTTTAGGAAATCAACCATAGTTGAAGCAACCAGCATAATAACAATTTCTACGGAAAACATCTCTTTTGTTCCATGGTAATCAATCATCTCGGAACCATCCATGAAACCATCAAACACTCCCCACTTGGGTTAACATCCAAAACCACATTAACAGACAGTTGAATGCACAACCTCTCGCTTCAAGGCATCGCAATCCCATTGCATGCACAATCATAATTTTAACTAGATGTATCAAAACAATTGCTTAAGGGATTTACAACCTTTACAAACCGCCAAGCATAACTTGGGTCAACAATCCATTTAGGGTTAGGTCACCAACTTCAACTAAGCTAGGAGCGTATCCATTTGCGATAGTCCACAGCAAGATCGATAAAACAATTCGCAGGCAATTATACTTATTCCTAATGCACCGGATCACATGCGACTTGCGTCTATGAAAGTCTAGGGTTTTGTCGAACGATGCAAGTGTATCTCATGAACAGAAATTAACATTTCATGTGTTTCTTTAACCATGATTACGAAACGTGAATTCTAAATGACTATTCATACACACTGAATTGGTTAAAAAGCTATTATTTTATGTGAAGTAAGGCGATAACCTTATCATTTTATGTGTGTAAAAGCTACCATTTCGTGCCTAAAATCTTGTGCAAATTCCAAACTCTACCGTTTCGCGCATGCAACTTAGCTCTTAGAGTAAACAAAACCCTATGCATGACATCAATCCTTTCATTCCTTCCACGAGAAATAACTCCTAAGTTAACTTTTTTAATGCTTAGAACCTGGGCTTGATTTGCGTGTGCTGCATTGGTCATTTTGCTCACCCCTCCAGCATTAACGGTGGCTTGGGTGCCTACGCTTCCCGTGACTTTCTTCTTGGGAGCCATTCGCCTTGTGGAGATTGGGCAGTTCGGACTTTGACGGGTTTCGGGTTTGTTAACCCTCAGACGAACAAGGTGGAAAATCTGGAAAAGCTAAAGCAGAAGACAAAGGCCAAGGCATCGATTCGAGCGCCACACCATTTTCAGGTATGCTAGGTGTTTCCCTCTGTGGCTTTGCATCTAATTAGGCGGCACGGCATGATTCCGTGAAGTAGATGTTAGCCTAGAGGCATTGTGTACAACTCACGGGCTGTCGGTCGCGTAGTCGGACCAGTTCGTCTGAGTCCTAGAATAGGATTGCCCTATCTCTGGAATCCGACCGCCATCTGACTTCGAAAATCAGACCTCTCCGAAAACCGTCTGACTTCGAAAATCAGACCACCCTTCCGATCTGATTCCCAAAATCGGACCAGTCCCAGAATCGGACCACCTTTGTCTATCGGATCAGACACTCGACCGTCTGATTTTGAAAATTGGACACTCGAACCTTGGAAATCGGACACAAGGAGTGGGACCACTCAGAATTGGACGCCTGTCAAAATCAGACGTCTGATTTCAGAAATCGGACGTGACCAAAATCGGACGACTGCGCCGATTGGACCAACCCAAAATCGGACGTCCGATTCTGATAATCGGACCCCTGAAAATTGGACATCTGAGAATCGGACAGAAAACTATCAAAGTCAGACAGGTATCTAGAACACAAATTTTGATGCATCTAAACCCCGAGATTGACCCCAAAGGCTACGTAGAGCTAAAAACACAAATTTTGATGCATCTAAACCCCGAGATTTTTCCTTGTCAGTGTAGGTCCACAGCAGTTGCAGGTGGTTGTGGACCCCAAGAACATTGAGATGAAGAGCGCTGGAGAGCTGAGGAATAAAGCATTGAGTCCATCCACCACTACACCAATTGATGCCTCTCCTAATAGCGGTGAAACCTCAGACACATCTGTGTGCTCTGAAAAATCAAAGCAGTCGTTACCATCAACGGCTGCTTGCAACACTCTATCCACCGACAATAGAACTCGCATTGACCAATTAAGAGTGGATACAACGCTGTCACAACAGGGTGACAAATTAATACCAGTCACATCCAAGGAGAACCATGATGCAATGACAAAGCCTCAGGTGAAACATGAAAACCCCAAGAGCATAAGAAATCCTAGCGTTGGCAAAACTTGCTTGTCTAGGCTTGAGTCCCCCAGCTACGCTAAAGCCCAAGCAAACTTCTAGAACCTTGCATGAGATAGCAACCGAGAAAGCCCTCATTGAACATAGAAGTGTCACAAAGTGCTTAACTGAGTTGGATGCTAAGCTCAAAGTGTTCACATGTGTCTATGTCCTGGCAGACATGGGCGCATTTCCTAAAGAGCAGCTCGAAGAATACTTGCCATTTCCCTTATCCTGGGAAGAGCAAGAATATCTTGACGGGCACTATAACAGGCTCCTGTATGAACGCATGCAACTCATCTCTGACGAGAAAGCCGACGAACTGCGCTTAACTGTCACATTCAATGATGTGCTCTGCCAACCAAATCTCTTAGAGATAGAGCAACTAAAGCGACTATTAGAGGGCTGAAGACAATTTGAACAATGTTTGTGTGAAAACCGCGTTGCAATGGCCAAACTAAGAGCCCAGATCATGACAGTCTCAGAGGAGCGATTGGTGGTCTCAACGAGACCCAACCTATGTGGCACCAACTTCCCTTCGAGTGCTGACTGCCATTCGGGGTACTAGATGTTGCTAGTAGGCTCAGACAAGGTTCCATCCTACTCGATGTTGCAAAATATCTATCCGTATTTAGTAAGCTGCCACGAGTACTAGATGCGTGTGCCACACTCCAGTACAATCCGGAGTTCTACAATTGGATTTTATCCTCGTGATGTGACAAGGATTCGTAAATATGTACATAAATAAACAATGAATTTTGTGACCCTGTATAGACAATATCAACACACACAAGCAATGATAGTCAAGCGCAGGGAGAAGAGTTGGGTTCAACAGGCTAAGCTCCTCAAGTCCTCCTCTCACCATACATTTAGAAGTTGTGTGACCATTCCCACCTCCAGGTGGAGGGTATGCAACCCTCATTACCACCATAGGAAGCCTTGACCAACGTCTCTGATGGTGTAGATAGGGTACCGTCCCTTTCTATACACCTTTCCCCCTTTCCAGTCTATCCTTCCGAGGATGAGCCCAGCCCCACTCCATGACCACCAGTCCACGTAACTTAGCATGGGCCAAGATCTGCTAATGGCTGGAGGCTAAATGAACATCATCATGGGGGCCATACCTCTACAACAAACACTACATGCCTCACCCCTCCCCTTCTCATCATATGCGCTTGATAACCCACACTATAATCCCTTCCATGCGAATGGTTTTATCCTGTATCAAGGCCTAATCCTTGGTTCGCATTTTTCAGGTCCCCCCACGAGGAAGACATGGAGCACCTAGGGTAGCTGGCTTGCAAACATGCTCTCCACTGTCGAAGGGAACATGCAACACAAGCTCCTCCGCTGGTGTGCTATGTGCCTACCCTCAAAAGGTATGCAAAGAAACGAGGTCCCAAAAGCGACACTGCCCTGGACGTAGGCCGAAGAATCCCTAGGTCAGGGGAGTAGAAGCTCAAAGAAGCACACAAGGTGTGGCAACAGGGGTTGTGCAAACCCCCAACAGACGCTCGGGCACCAGGTGCTCAAAGGCAGAAAGGGCAGCTTGAGACAAGGAAGAATTAGATGCATTGTTCAAAAGCATTTTGGAAATGGTTGTGGCCAGAGACTACACCATTCAGGTCCCGGCCGACATCCTCCCTGCCTAACCTCACAGGAGCCCCTCACCAGTAGAGCCTCAGTCGCCTGACCACTCGGACTCACTTCACCTTGTGCAAATCGAGTAGCCCCTATGATATACAAGCAACTTAACAAGCCATCCTGCCATAACTTTTTGTCTTTTGATGGTTAAAGGGGCAGGCTCCCCACTTGTACACACTTCCCTTACCTATCGCTAATATGTGCCACACCTTTAACAAGCACTGGAATAGGCATTGCAATCAGCATCATAGGATTTTGAAAAAGTTATATCTTGACATGGCTGCATTTGTTCGTTGTACTTGACGCATGCTACTTGCATATACTCTCATGAAGTGACAAGTGGATGCAGGATGACACAAGTCTTTGTGCAAACGTGCTCAATGCCCAAATCACCGCAAGACCACCAACCTCACAAAGAACCGTGACAAAGCCACATTGCCGAATGCAAAAAATCACCCTTGCGAGTGCCCACATCGCACGAACCAAAGCATAGACATGGGCTGTGCTCTCTTCTTGGGTCAACCTCTACAGTGGGCTCACGACGGTTGTTACCTCAATTGTACCAACATCACGTGTCGCAAAGAGGTTTACAGTATCTCAAGTGCATCTCCCTATCTCAACAACTGCTTCTCTAACAACGAGGCTAGGGCACAATTATCACTGTAATATTCATTTCCTGAGCCTTCGAAGCTTGACATTTCCCAACCCATTGAAAGGCTGATAGCCTCAACGTATTGCAATGGTTGTACTCAGGCAAGTCAAAAGAAAAAAATGAGAAAAAAAAGGAGAAAAAAGAAAGAAAGAAAGAAAGAAAAAAAGCATAAGAAAAAGAAAAAAAAGAAAACAGAAAAAGAAAAAAATAAAAGAAAAGAACGAAACGATAAGAAGCACCCACGATCACAGCACAGCACCTAGGGGTCCTCAAATTAGGTGCGTCGAGTGACCTTGGTCGGCTGGCTCCGTCCCTAGTTCCCTAGCCGCCTAGCATCACCCACAATAGTTTAGGGCACATCAAAGGCAGGAGATACCTAGGGAGCTTGTCTCTCCAATGGTTAGACCTGTCACCCTGACCCATTCACACGATTCCCTCTTGCACTCTGCCTTAATACCATTGCAATCAATTGTGGTAAGCACTACACGAATGGCCCATTCACACGATTCCCTCTTGCACTCTACCTTAATACCATTGCAATCAATTGTGGTAAGCACTGCACGAATGGCCATGAAAAGTACATTGTCCTCTCATCACACAGATCCAATAGCTACCAGCTACTACCGATAGTGCAGTGTCCCTGTGTTCAATTATGTTACGTCGTGCAATCACAATGCAAAGGATGTCGCATGCACCTCCATGTGTACTTCTTCTCAACATGGACAACTTTGCTTTATCCACACATCGTTATGAGAACCCAGCCCGTGGTCTTCTAACTATGTAATATCTAAGTATGCACGAGTACTCACATAATATCTGCACCACAATATATACACAATTTGGGAAGTGCAAGACAATACTCTCAGCTTGCATAGAGTTCGACCTGTCTCCCAAACTAATTAAACTATGTCTTGTGCACGATAGAGAAGACTAGCACTACCCCTAGGGAGAGACCACTTAGGAGAGGTTTTCAATTGCAGGTATTGAGGACTCCAACAAAAGTGTCATTTGCTCTTCATCGACACTCAGCTTTGAATTCCTATCCTTTATCATCCTGCAAGCCCGCCAAGAATTATCATGTGCAGAATCCCCAACAAACTGCCACTTGTACTCTATCAGTGCAATCCCCACAAAGAACAGCCCTACCCCCAACTCCAATAGCCCTACCACTAGCCACCTAGGCCCCCAATGACCTTCCTCCCCACCACTACTAACACTCCTCCATGGCAACCACAAACGTCCTTGCCACCCACGTCTTCGGTCCATGCTACCTATGATGGTGAGTGCCATGGGACTGGCACTCGTCTAGGAGGGGGGTAATGTTAACCCTCAGACGAACAAGGTGGAAAATCTGGAAAAGCTAAAGCAGAAGACAAAGGCCAAGGCAAAGTGAAACGGAAAACAAAGACGCACAAGGAGAAGAGTCCTAAATAAGGGAGAAAGGCGCACAAGGAAAGCGCAAGTTACTACTTTTGTAAAAGAGCGCAAGTGCATCATGATTTAATTTAAGGAGTGCCGGGCTCTCACCCGTGCACTTTGTAAATGTAGATGGGCGGTGGAAAGGAAGCTAGGAAGATAAAAGGACAATGGGAAAAAGGGCCTAGGCCATGGTCGGCCATATAAAAAAGGGGATAAGGGGATGACCGCCCAAAAGGGATTTAGGGTTTTGTATATAAAGTTGAAAAGTGAATGAGAAGCTCATTCTTGTGTGTGGCCAAAAGTGGCTCTCCTTCTCTTCTTCTTCTTCTTCTTCTTCTTCTTCTTCTTCTTTTCTTGCTTGCTTGAGCTTGTGCTTGAGAGAGGGAGTGTGAGAGTGTGAGGGAGTGAGTGTGTGAGGGTGAGGGACCAGGGAGGAGAAGCTCTCCATCTTCTCCTCTCTTCTTCTCTTCTCTTCTCTTCTCTTGTCTTGCTCGTGGCGTTGGAGCTTGGAGCGTGGAGCTTGAGGATGGAGCTTGCTTGAAGCTCGCACTTGGATTGTGGAGCTACCGGAGTGTGCGGGAGAGGAGGTAACTCGATCGGCATGTAGGTAAGATCACTACACCTGCAGATATGGATGGCGTGTTGGCTATGTGAGAGGTAGCCATTAGTGCTCGGCTTGGAATGCTTGAAACAATAAGCGGTCCGTGGGTCTTGGCGGTTGAGCGAAAGCTCCCATAGGGTTGACAGGTTCGGAAGAAAAGACAGCTTGATGGGCCCTTCGCTGAGAGGGTGATTTGGGTGTGGTTCCTTGCAGCTACCCACCAACTCCCACTCCCTCTCCTTCTTTCCCTCTCCCTCTCTCTTCCCCTTATTTTCTACTATTTCTTTCTCTCTCTCCTCCACTTCTTCTTCTTTTCTCTTATTCTCCTACTCTCTCTCTCTCCTTCTCTTCTCCTCTTGCTACCTCTTCTTCTCCTTCTTCTTCCACTACTTCTCTCTCTTCCCTCTTCTCCTTCCCTTCCTCTCTTCCCTCTCTCCTTCTCTTCTTCCTTCCCTCTTCTCTCCCTTTCTCTTCTTCTTCTCCTTCTCTCTCTTCTTTTTCTCCTTTACTCTTCTTCTTCTCTCCCTCTTCTCTCCCTCCCCTCTTCTTCCCCTTCTTCTTCTTCTTCTTCTTCTCTCTTCTCTCTTCTCTCTCTTCTCTCCCTCTTCTCTCTTCTCTCCCTCTCCTCTTCCTTCTTTTGTTCTCCTTCTTCTTCTCCTTTCTCTCCTTCTCCTCTTTTCCTGGGCAGCAAGGCGGCGTGATCACAGGGTGGAGGGGGGAAAATGTTGTCACAGGCTGGAGGGGGGCCGCTTGTCTGGGGAGGCTGGAGGGGAGCTGCCTGTGGACACTGGAGGAGAGGCGGATGCCCTGTGCGAGGGAGGAGGGGGGGGTTTTATAGGGGGGCACAACTGCCCGCTGCCACCTATGGGCTGCATGCCCCCCCAGCTTCCACACGTCACTCCCCCCTCTCTCTCTCTCTCTCTCCCCGCCATGCCACGGCAGGGGGAGAGAGAGGGAGAGATAAGAAAAAAAAAAAGCGGGGGACTGTTCCTAATGAGGAGGCCCGAGGGAGCACCGGGGGGGGGGGGGGGGGGGGAGGAGACATTACACAACCTCAAGGTCAAAGATGTGGTTACCCAATACAAAAATTAGGTTGTCATGTGATAATTAAATCAAAATTTAAGGTTTCCAAAAAGAAGGAAAAACAAATAGTATATAGTAATCAATTAATAAATTGAAGAATATATGTTTGATTATTAATAGAAAATTATAGGAGAATCACTATAGGATGAAAGATTCATCAACTTGATTTTTGACTTGATATAAATTAGGGACATTATTCTCGTTGGTTTGCAAGATCAAAAGCATATCTTAACTTCTTGTGGTTGTATAGAGAAATATATGGAAAATCATATAAAAGTCCTTCAAACCATGATGGGGTTGGGCACAACATCCAAAGAAAAACAAGTCTCATTCAAATTGAGATTCCTCGATCTATTCATTAAAGAACAAAGTTTAGGAGTTGATCAATTAAAGATAGTTATAGAAACATATAGTCAAAGAACAAATTCGAGTAACCTTGAAAAGTATTGATCAAACCTATGGGGGACCAAAAATCTTGGTAGAGGTATCACACCACAACCAAAAAATGGAGTGGATTTTTCAAAGGACTATGAAAAAAGCCATTGAGTTGATTGGTGAAACTAGTAACAAGGGTGTCAAAGTACAAATTGTGAGACATCGGAATGGTGGTGAAATGGCTCATATCAAATGGATCACAATCTCTACATGTAGCACAACCATGTCCATTCCTTGGCTCTTTTTTAAAAAAATAAAGAAAATCTAAAATTAGAGTGTGCACTTATGTGTGTGAGTATTAACCTTCCCAACTTTAGACCTTGGGGATACTTGTTCTTTGTACATTCAATAAAGACTAAGATTGAGAATTAAAGGCTTGTCCTAGCCTTCATTTCAAATGCCAAAATCAAGCAAATAGCAAAGGACTTAGTGTCCATTAATGCTCCATGGATGATGATTATATTGTCTTAGTGACCCTCAATGACTTGTCTTTGGGCAGCTCCATCTTAGCATGTGGTGGCTCCATATATCGAGCTCTAAGACACTAATTTCTATTTTGTTGATAGAAGAAAAAGAGCTTGGTTTGAACACTTCTAGTAGCACATAGTCAGGACGTATAGTTATATATCATCGACATGGCCAGGAAATTCCTATAGAGGTAGAGGCTCACATATGTATAACACATGTGACTACTCATGGCTATGGATTTATTAGACATGGTGATTGTATGCCTAAAGGAAAGGGAAGAGCACAGTTTCATGGTCATGGACATACTACTAATTTGCAAAGAGATTGGGCTTGCCACTTTTTTGGGTAGTATGGACACTTCATAAGCAGTGTAATGTGTTTAAAGGAAGAGGAAGTAAGCACTACAATCATTGTGTTGGGAGATACAAAAATATTGGTTATGTAAAAAGAAGTAGATCATATTCTAGAGGACACCTCTTCCTCATGGAGCATCTACTTGGTGGCATAGCATGATGATCACTTTTTGGACTTAGGTGTGCTAAGAACCATGTAGCCCATGATGCATAATGGTTTTCTATTAAGAAAATATGAGAAGTGAGTATTTAGCCAATGGAGATGACATAATGCATAAAATAACACATATTGGAAATGTGCCATGGCTTACAAATGGTGGAATTGAGAATAGGCTTAGTGATGTACTACATGTGTCAAGTATCATAAAGAAGTTTGCATTGGCTAGTTGACTAACAAATATCATAGAGAACCTCGCATTGTTGCCTAGTATCACAAAGAACCTTGCAATGGTTGGTCAGATGATTAAAGAAGGCATGCTTGTTCGTTTCAATACATTTTGATTCATTATTGGGTGAGGAGTTTCGTACAGAAAGCCATGCAGTTTGATTGCTAGTTGTTGATGATTTTAATAGAATGACTTGGGTGTCTTTCATTAGTATAAAAGTGAGGTTTTTGAAAGGATTTTTGAGTTTTAAGCTATGGCTGAAAAGTAACTTCTAATAGACATAAAATGCTCGAGATTGGATAATGAATTTAACAAGCATTCGAGAGACAATGGTATTAAAAGGTTGATTACTTGTAAATATACACCACAAAACAATGGAGTTAGAAACACATCATTGTTGAAATTTTAAGGGCTCTCATGAACCAAATGCATATGTTACTCGCTTAATTGCCACAAGTAGTACATATAGCAATTCATATTGTGAGCATGACACCTGCAACAATTTGCATAGCATATCACTATTTGAGAAGACATTTTGGAAAAAACTAGTAATGGCTTACTTCAAGATTTTTGGTTGCATATGCTATGTTCATGTCCATGACTTGAGAAAGAATATGGATCCTAAGGATAAATGCAATCTCTTTGGCCAAGTAGATAAGACAAAAAGGTACAAATTTTATGATCTATTGTCAAGAAGATGTGAAGTCTAGTCACTATGGATCATTGTACAGGGCAAATAATGATATGGTTATATGGATGCATACAAAATCAATGAGGATTATGATGATGTTGAAAAATATTCATCCAAGAAGACTCGTGAGCAAGATGTTGAGCATATGTCAAATGCCTTATGCACATGTAGAAAGTAGAGGTTGTGTGGCCCCATGGTCAAGAAGTTAAGAGAGGAATGAATGGGAATGAAAGAGGGTTGAAATTGCAAAGGACAAGAAGCCCATGGTAGATAGTTTTGAAGATGAGTCATTGGATGATGAGTATAGGTTATTACAAAGCAAAACATCTAGAGTTAAGAGTATAGGGAAGTATGTAGTGCCACATATAAGAGTAGCAGAGCAACCATGTAGTGCAACAAAATTTAGAAGATAAAAAAGGATAAGACATTCGGTTACAGGTTGACATTAATTGGATATACACTCATGCATTACATATACATGGTGTCTCATGTATAGCATGAGGAACCATGTCTTTTAACGAGGTTGTTGCAAATAAGGATTGGAGCTATGAACATTGAAATGGATGCACTTGAGAAGAATCATAATTGAGAACTTATGAAGCCACCACATGGGAAAAAATCAATTGGATGCGAGTGGGTATATAAAATAAAGTATAAGGTTGATGGTAAACATAAACACTACAAATAAAGGCTAATTGGTAAGGAGTATGCACTAACTTATTGTTTTCATTATAATGAACGTTCAATCTAGCTACGAAGATGACTACCATTAGCATTGGTGGCCATATATGGATGGAGATTATGGCAAATAGATGTTAAGAATGATTTTTTGAATGGATGTTTGGATGATAATTTTATATGGAGCAATTGTAAATTATTTTCAATCCAAGTATCGACATTGTGGTGAAGGTGGAAGAAAATTTGATATGGTTTTGAAACAAGCACCAAGAACTTGGTGTGAAAGGATTAGCGAGTTTTTGACAAGCATGGGGATATATGCAAATAAGGTGATTACTTGTGCTTTATTAATCATGCAAAGGAAGTAATGATTATGTTGTTAAACTATGTGGATGATCTCATCATAACAAGACATGTAGATAAAGGGGTGGCATTCATGAAGGATGGATTATACAAGGAGTTTGACAAAAAAAAGTGGGGGGCAACTAAGGTAGTTTTTCACAATTGAACTAATTGGCTCTCCAAAAGGTATACGGCTTTTGAAAAGACAATATGCATTAGAGAAATCTAAGAAGTATGGGATGACAAGTTGTAAATTGGTTGATACTCCATTAATTTTGAATGTAAAGTTCATGGATGATGGAAACTACATTGAGGATATCACTATGTATTAAAAGATGGCATATCTACTTGATTATCACTAGACCAAACTTGAAGTATGGAGTTGGGATGATAAGCTAGTCTACATAGAAGCCATGCAAAATACACTTGGATGCTTTACAACCTTGCAATTTGAAAAGTCCTTGAGAATCATGTTGCACAACCAAGTCATGTTCTTTTAAAGCTTTGGTGGATATTCCTTCAAAAGAGATGGATGGTTTATCAAATGGAATCCTTTATTGAGATTTTAAAAAGTCAATTTTCTTTGGAATAATTTTGATATCAATTCATGGAGTGCTTCTGTATGGTCCTCTTTGATGCATCATCAACTGACACATTATTATATAAAATAATTTGGAATAATTATATTTGACCCATTCTATCTATTAAATGAATCCTCTTTCAACATTGCAAGCTTGATATTTATTTTTGGCTTACTAAATTGTGGTTGTGTAGAGGAGGATCGCGGTTTGTAATGGAGTGCTACAAAGAAAACAAAATATAACTGTTAGAAACATGATTATTAGTACAAGCGATATTGCAAAAAAAAAAACGAGAATAACAAAATAAAAACTTACAAAGTCCTCCAGATAAGTCTTGTGGCTGCCACTCCCAAGATGATGGACCACCCCTACCTCCAATTGTGCCCTCGTTGCCTCACACTACTATCTCCAACATCTTGGAGAATCTGTAGCCTTCTCCTTGAGTTTGCACTAGTCATCTGCGTCTAGCCACTTGGGCTTTGAGGTGCCACTCTTATGCATTACGTGCGTTCTATCGTCTATGTGACATGTACGCATGCATGCACTCCATCATCCAACTTGTGGAAAACCTATCTATCGTGGTGGGTACCGGAAACTCCTCATGCAAGGATGCTACTATGTTGTCCTTGCTTCCCTCAAGTATGTTCTTCCAATGGTCCAAGACCTTGTGTCAAAAAACTTATTGGTACAACTCTCTCATATACGAGCCATCACTCTTCTAGCCTCATCATTTATGATCACGGTTCCTGTCCTATCATCTACAAGGTATCCATACCTCTCTGGGGTATATCTAAGATGCGTCCTCTCCCACCTGCAACTGGGCTCCTAGGCATATCTAGGAGACCCATGCACATTTGGTGTACCCATGGGGATGATATCTCTCAGAGTATCACTCATAAGGGTGCCACCTGTAGAAGGCTGAGCAAAAGCTGGAGTCACTGGAGTAGATGTCCCCACATGTGTAACAAATCCTATAGGTGACGCAACTCCACCAGAACGACGAGATGGAGACATTGCGTTGGTACCTCCACAACAACCACTTGAGCCACCCTCTCTTGAACCTGCACGAGAGCAAGGAGTAGCTCCTATATCTTGAGCTGACTGTGGGCTTATTGTATCCACGTCTCCACAGCATCCCCTAGAACCACTCTCTCCATTCGGCCCAAGTCTGGAGCGTCGACCTCGTCTGCTAGAAATCGAAGCATCAGAGCATATCGAAGTAGATCTAATGGAATGACCTGATGGTGTTCGAGACATCCACCATATCTCTAAATCGAGCCATTTGATCTGGAGATATACGTGTGAATATCTCCTATAACTCCTCATCACTCATCCTCGACTCATTGTGCTCTCCAAATATCACCAAAGGTCATCTGCACAGACAAAAATTGACATTAGCATAATCAATATAAAGATTCAAGCAAAGCACAATAATATAACTCTAAAAAAAATGATATCTACCCTTAAAAATGATTCATCAACAAATTGAGTAGGCGGATGCTACAGGTATGACGTAGCCTATGGTCCCATATCAATCTCTTGGCACAACTCCACATACACTGGAAGGTTGATACAAAGGTAACCACAAAAGGATGAGTCCAAATCGTTCTCAAAGAATTCTTGGCCTCCTGTCTTTCAATCATTGTTGCTTGATTCTGCTTCCTAGACATGCTCCAAGCCATCTTCGACCTCCACCCCTTATAATATCGACCCCTCCATCTACATACTGTCCTCATCTATACTGGGAACATTGCTTTTATCATATATTCTCGCACTTCGGGGACTTGAAGGCACAATATACCACCATTGAGGTTGTTAGGGGTTTGGATAGAAAATTACATGTTCAAAATCACATACAAAGAGAGATTTAACATTTATGACATATACCATGTCGTAATAAAATTTAAAAAAATAGTTCATGCACTTGTTCACAATGGACCAGCAAGACAAACGTGTCACACAAATCTGTCCATCTTTTTCAGAATCTATTTCGAGAAATCTAGATGGACCTCGTCGAAGGGCTACCCCAGCTCCTTCTAATACCACTTTGAATCATTGCATATTGAATATGATCATAGAGAAGCTACGGTAATCCATCGTAATAATACTTTGCAAGTTTCCAAAATACTCCATCTCATCTATAATAGTGTTTGGATCTGTGGCTCGCCATTGGCTCTCTTGCTCGAACTTTGCCATGACACCACAATCCATTGTGGAGTGCATTTTGTCGATACGCTCTGAAAATAAATCGTGGTGCACCTTGTGTTCTTTTACAAAAGCATTGACTTGCACTTTTTCTTGTACGCCTTTCTCCTTGATTTAGGACTTTTTTGCACTTCTTGTGTTTCCATATTTCTCCTCGTATGCCTTTGTCTCCTATTTCACTTTTGCCTTGACCTTAACTTCTGCTTTAGATTTTACCAATTTTCCTTTTTGTTCATCTGAGGGCTAACATTACCCCCTTCCTAGATGAGTGCCAGTCCCATGGCACTGGTGGTGAGGGGGATGGTGGTGCAGGGATGCTAGGGGTTTCTTGAGGTTGTGGGCATACCGTGGTGGGGGTGTGTTGGAGGGATTTGTGGATCGGTGAGAGGCATTTATGGAATTGAAAGGCCTTTGGGCTGGGTAGGGGTTGTGGGTATTGGAGGGATTTTTGGAACTGAGAGGCCCTGGCGCTGGATATGATCCCTGGTGTTGGAGAGATGTTGAGGGGCGGGTCCATTGTGGAAATTTAAATTGGTGTTAGATTGATTCGTCGTTTAACTCTCTGTGGTTGAGTCCACCTGTGCTATGCCAAATGAACTTCGTCATTCACTTTCTAATCATGGTTGTTGCGTTCGCCCCTTGGTGGATTGTGCTTTATCTAATGGCACATGGTGGAGGATGGGGAGGGCATGGCATGGATGATGGAGTCTCTAAAGCTGGTAGTGGAGCCTTTGGTTGTACCTGGAAAGAAAAGAATGGTGTATTACATGTGGGTGTGTCCCACTATCGTGTGGTGCATTGTGTGCATGCTAGTGGGATGAAGCTTAGGGTGACAGGTCTAACCACAGGCGAGTGTTACCTTCCTAGGTGTGTCCTGCCCTTGATGTGCCCTAACCAGGAAGTGGGAGATCAAAATGAGGCTAGGGGGTTAGGAATAGAGCCGACTGATCGGGGCCACCGGACATGTCTATCTTGAGGAACCCTAGGTGCAGTGGCTATGGTGGATGTGCAACTTGTAGTGGTGATTTTTTTTTTTGCCACAGGGGTGCTCTCAAACTATACCCTATTTTTACTCGGACGAGTCGCAAGGTGGCCTTAGAGATTTAGTCAAGAAGGCATGGCTTTGCAGGTATTCCTTGATATTAGCCCTCGCATTGAGGGGTGTGGTTGACAAAAAAGGGTGGCTGCACCTCGTAAAGTGGCTATCATTCATGTCTTTAAGGATCCTCATGCAAAACGAGGGAAGCAAGGTTGCCCTCATCATGAGCCTAGCCATAGTGCAGCTATTTATTCCTAGGTTAATGTCAAAAAAGAGTAGGGGAAGGTGGGCTTCCTTAGCCATTGGCTTTTGTTTAAGCAGAAACCTAATGATCCTCAAGTAATTACAAGTGGTTATGAAGGTTGGGTTTGGGCAAGAAGAGGAATCTGTTGAGGAAGTAGTTAATAAAAGGGCACAAGTTCCCTACTCTGAAAGTCATGCATTTCCCGAAGTTGCTACATTAACATTGTAGATATTCGAAAAGTCATACCTGCCATGCATCCCCCTATCATAATCCACCCCGTGTCTCCATTGTTCTTGTAGAGTGCTGTAGAAAGCCATCCACACATCAAAATTGGTGTCCCAAATCCTCCTCCACCACTTTGGCTGCACCTTGTAGCCTTAGACGGTTTTGGGAACCTGATGGACCTTGTCTTGCTAGTAGTCTGTGGGCTCCTGCCTCCATTGTGTGATGATGATGCTTCGCTCCTCGACCCATCGGTTTGCTAGAGTATTGCCCAAATGAATTATTCCTTCCACTACTTCCAGGGGTAAGACTCGGTTTAAGGCCCGTGGGTAGAGGAAGGAGAACTCGAAGGGTCGGGATTGGAGCTCTTGTTGTTGCCAAATAGTCAGCTCCTGCGGCCAATTGACAGGGTGGTGATCCTCACCTGGCAGCATGGGCTCTTCAGGAAGTTGCTGTGGTCGTGCATGCGCCCTCTTCTAGGCTTGTTCCACAAGTTCCCGTCTTCTTCTTCTTGCAGCAATAACGCACTTGGGAACTTGGGTGCCCTCCAGCTCTTCTAGGGGTAGATTAGGTAAGGGTGGATTGGCCTCCCTGATTTGTAGTTCTTCTTCGAATGCTTGCTCGAGATCAAGCCCTTCCTCAGTGTCTTGCTCCATAGATAGATGGATTGGGGGTGGGTGGGGCTGCTCTTGTTCCTCGAATCCAAGTTCCCTGAACTCATCGGTGGAGAGGCCGGCTTATCACAAGTAGCTACATTGCTGCTCCTTGGTTATGCTCGTACCGGTTGGATCGCCTTCAACTTGTGTGGGATGAAGCACAATGCTCAAAAAGGCTTGCCTTTGTGTGTTGGAGCATGCTTTAGTGGCCTTAGCTCTAGACTCTGCGAGCACCCTCTTACTTTATGATACTGCCAGGTGCTCTGTCAGTCCTCGCACTCTTTCGAGGTTGCGTTCCTCCCACTGTTGTGCCTTTTCTTTCATGTTTTCCTTACCCCTCTCCATCTCCTGAGACAGCATCGTTACCACCTGTTGCTACTCGCTCTAGATTTTCATCATTTGGGTCTTCTCTTTCTCCTGATGGTTCAGTTGCTCTTCGGCTATCCTCCTACCTTGCTCAACCACAGAGTACTATTGGTAGGCTTATGCAATCCCTTTTGATAGGTCTTTAGTGGTTTGTTCACAACTTTCAAGCTCTACCCAGTGTCGCTTCCTTTTGGTCATGGCCATGGTGTCAAGATTGTGGGAGAGAAGGAAGGAGTCTCACTTGTAGCTTTCTTGCTTGCACAATGGGGGAATACACACAAGGGTGGAGGCTGAAAACAGTTTTCCTCGTCTTAGTTGTGGAAGCCAAAATAACTCTAGTACAAAGAAATAGAAGAACCCTAGATATGGGTCTCAAACCAAACTCAACTAACTAAGGTGGCATACTAACTGAGCCACGAACTAGAGTAGATAAGGATAGCTATCATGTAGCTATTATTCAGGGGCGGTGTACCAACCGCATCTGCAACTGACAAGTCAGTGACATAAATACACAACGGTCACCCTGGCGTATCACGAGTGGAGCTCGATATGTCAACACTCCCCCTCGAGCTCAATCCCAATTCCTGCACACCAAGCAGGTCTCTGAACTTGCGCAGCTTCTCTGCGCCCAATGCCTTCGTGAATATGTCAGCTACCTGATCCTCTGTGCTGACATAAACTAGATCAATAAGACCTAGTAAAACCCTCTCTCACACATAGTGATAATGCACCTCAATGTGCTTTGTTCTAGCATGATAGACTGGGTTATTTGCCAAGTGTATACTACTCATGTTGTCACAATAAATGACAACTGGCCCATCTGTAGACTGATGCATATCATAAAGTAGCTTATGCAACCAAGCTACCTCACATGCAGCCATTGCTGCACCCCTGTACTCAGCCTCTGTGCTGGACAAGGCAACTGTAGGCTGTTTCTTGCTGCTCCAAGTGACTGCAGCACTCCCAAAAGAGAACACATATCCACTGGTAGATCGTCTATCAGAAATACTACCAGCCCAATCAGCATCAGTGTATCCATGCAATTGTATCTGAACCCTAGTCTCATAAAATAGTCCATACTGCAATGTGGACTTCACATACCTGAGTATGCGTCTAGCCGCATCCAAATGTGGTTTCCTTGGAGCCTGCATAAACTGACTTACCAATCCAACAGCATAGCTCAAATCTGGCCTGGTAATAGTCATATAAATCAAGCTTCCTACTATGCGTCTGTACATAGTAGGGTCTTCCAGAAGCTCACCTGCATCTGCGCTCAGCTTCACATTCTGCTCCAAAGGAACTGAAATAGGCTTACAGCCTGTCATCCCATATTTGGACAGCATGTCCAATCCATACTGCCTCTGCAAGAGCTGTATCCCACTTGGTGATCTAATCACCTCAATGCCCAAGGAATAACGCAGCTCTCCCAAATCCTTCATCTCAAACTTCTGCTTCAATAGCATTTTCACATGAAGGATATCTTCATCACTGTCACCTGTCATAATCAAATCATCAACATAAATGACAAGTAGCATAATACATTTCTCTGTTTTTCTCACATAAAGTGAGAAATCTGCCTTGGAAATCTGAAAGCCAATAGTGACAAGATACTGTCCTATCTTGTCAGACCATGCTCTAGGTGCTTGCTTCAAGCCATACAAAGCTTTCTTCAACCTGCAAACAAACTCAGGATGAACAACATGCACATAACCTAGTGGCTGCTCCATATAGACCTCTTCTTGCAAATCACCATGCAAGAAGGCATTCTTTACATCCATCTGATGTAAAGACCATCCCTTTGATGCAGCCATAGCAATGACTGCTCTTACGGTTGCCATCCTTGCAACCGGACTGAATGTTTCTTCATAGTCAATGCCATATCTTTGTGCATACCCCTTGACTACTAATCTTGCCTTGTATCTGTTCACAGAACCATCAGCATTGTGCTTCACCTTATAAACCCACTTACAGCCAATTGCATTCTTACCTTTAGGCAAAGGTACCAATTCCCATGTAGCGTTTGCTTCCAAGGCATCCATTTCTTCATCCATGGCTTTCTCCCATTTTTCTTTTCCCATGGCTTGCTCAAAAGAAGTGGGTTCTGGTTCCTGTATCACCTTGACCATATATGCATAGTGAATGGCTGTAAATCCATCATATTTCAGCCTATCCACAGGATACCTAACTCTGGTAGACCTGCGCAAAGTGGGTTCACTCCCAGGTGCTCTCAAAACATCCCTGGTCTTCCTTACTCTAGGTGTAACAATAGAAGGAATACCCAACTCATCATCAATGCTCTGTTCTGAGCCACTGGATTCACCATCCACATAAGAGTGACCTGCATTCACATCAAACATGGGCTGATCAACCTTCTCTTTTCCTTTTCGTGATACCTGCATACCACTATTTGCATTACTTTGAGAAGATTCTCCTGATCTCAATCTGCCTGTCCATGTCGAAGAATGTGAACCACTGCTAGAGGACGCTCCAGGTCCACTAATATTTTGTGACTGCTACTGTGAATTCTGTGCAGCATTACCATTTTGTGCATCTACATCATCAATCACATTTACTGGTTTATACCAGCTACTCATCTCATCAAAAACAACATCTCTGCTCACTGTAAACTTACGAGTAGAAGGGTTATAGCATCTATACCCTTTTTGCTGCAGAGAGTAACCAATAAAGATGCACTTCTCAGCTTTTGGATCCAACTTGGATCTCAGCTCATCTGGCACATGTACATAGGCAATGCAACCAAAAATTTTCAAATGAGAAATATCTGGTTTCCTACCAGTATACCTCTCCTCTGGAGTCATTCCATGTATTGTTGCAGTGGGAGTCCTGTTCATTATGTAGACTGCTGTAGCAACTGCTTCAGCCCAATAAAAATCTGGCAAGTCTTTTTCATTGAGCATGGCACGAGATACCTCTCCAATATGCCTGTTTTTCCTTTCTGCAATTCCATTTTGTTGTGGGGTATAACTGCATGAATATTGCTGCTTTATGCCATGCTCCTGCAAGAACTTTGCAAACTCATTTGAGAGGTACTCTCCCCCTCCATCTGACCTCAGGCATTTTATTTGCAGACCTGTTTCTTTTTCAGCCATAGCTTTAAGGGTTTTGAAATGCCCAAAAACTTCACTTTTCTTTTTCATAAAATACACCCAAACTTTTCTGCTATAGTCATTAATAAAAGTGACAAAATAATGACAGCCTCCAAGAGATGCAGCTTTAGTAGTCCACACATCAGAGTGGATTAATTCCAATGGCTTCTCACTCTCTTGAACATGTCTAGGAAATGGTTTCCTTGCCTATTTTCCAAACTGACAGGCTTCACATACCTTATGCATTTCTGCA